>NW_026969214.1:0-50342 GCF_028390025.1 Pseudophryne corroboree
GAATTTTCCAATGCGTAACTCTTTGCAAAAGAGAGATATTGGCAAGGAAAAGCTGTCTTGTACCTTTGCATTTTTCTCCCAAACGAAGGACACTAGAAAGAAAATTTTAAAGCCTCCTGTTAGGCCATCATCTACACGACATAGCCCTGAATTTTCCAATGCGCAGCTCTTTGCAAAAGAGAGATATTGGCAAGGAAAAGCTGTCTTGTACCATTGCATTTTTCTCCCAAACGAAGGACACTAGAAAGAACATTTTAAAGCCTGCTGTTAGGCCATCATCTACACGACATAGCCCTGAATTTTCCAATGCGCAGCTCTTTGCAAAAGAGAGATATTGGCAAGGAAAAGCTGTCTTGTACCTTTGCATTTTTCTCCCAAACGAAGGTCACTAGAAAGAAAATTTTAAAGCCTCCTGTTAGGCCATCATCTACACGACATAGCCCTGAATTTTCCAATGCGTAGCTCTATGCAAAAGAGAGATATTTGCAAGGAAAAGCTGTCTTGTACCTTTGCATTTTTCTCCCAAACGAAGGACACTAGAAAGAAAATTTTAAAGCCTCCTGTTAGGCCATCATCTACACGACATAGCCCTGAATTTTCCAATGCGCAGCTCTTTGCAAAAGAGAGATATTGGCAAGGAAAAGCTGTCTTGTACCTTTGCATTTTTCTCCCAAACGAAGGACACTAGAAAGAAAATTTTAAAGCCTCCTGTTAGGCCATCATCTACACGACATAGCCCTGAATTTTCCAATGCGTAGCTCTTTGCAAAAGAGAGATATTGGCAAGGAAAAGCTGTCTTGTACCTTTGCATTTTTCTCCCAAACGAAGGACACTAGAAAGAAAATTTTAAAGCCTCCTGTTAGGCCATCATCTACACGACATAGCCCTGAATTTTCCAATGCGCAGCTCTTTGCAAAAGAGAGATATTGGCAAGGAAAAGCTGTCTTGTACCATTGCATTTTTCTCCCAAACGAAGGACACTAGAAAGAAAATTTTAAAGCCTTCTGTTAGGCCATCATCTACACGACATAGCCCTGAATTTTCCAATGCGTAGCTCTTTGCAAAAGAGAGATATTGGCAAGGAAAAGCTGTCTTGTACCTTTGCATTTTTCTCCCAAACGAAGGACGCTAGAAAGAAAATTTTAAAGCCTCCTGTTAGGCCATCATCTACACGACATAGCCCTGAATTTTCCAATGCGCAGCTCTTTGCAAAAGAGAGATATTGGCAAGGAAAAGCTGTCTTGTACCTTTGCATTTTTCTCCCAAACGAAGGAAACTAGAAAGAAAATTTTAAAGCCTCCTGTTAGGCCATCATCTACACGACATAGCCCTGAATTTTCCAATGCGCAGCTCTTTGCAAAAGAGAGATATTGGCAAGGAAAAGCTGTCTTGTACCATTGCATTTTTCTCCCAAACGAAGGACACTAGAAAGAAAATTTTAAAGCCTCCTGTTAGGCCATCATCTACACGACATAGCCCTGAATTTTCCAATGCGTAGCTCTTTGCAAAAGAGAGATATTGGCAAGGAAAAGCTGTCTTGTACCTTTGCATTTTTCTCCCAAACGAAGGACGCTAGAAAGAAAATTTTAAAGCCTCCTGTTAGGCCATCATCTACACGACATAGCCCTGAATTTTCCAATGCGCAGCTCTTTGCAAAAGAGAGATATTGGCAAGGAAAAGCTGTCTTGTACCTTTGCATTTTTCTCCCAAACGAAGGACACTAGAAAGAAAATTTTAAAGCCTCCTGTTAGGCCATCATCTACACGACATAGCCCTGAATTTTCCAATGCGCAGCTCTTTGCAAAAGAGAGATATTGGCAAGGAAAAGCTGTCTTGTACCATTGCATTTTTCTCCCAAACGAAGGACACTAGAAAGAAAATTTTAAAGCCTCCTGTTAGGCCATCATCTACACGACATAGCCCTGAATTTTCCAATGCGTAGCTCTTTGCAAAAGAGAGATATTGGCAAGGAAAAGCTGTCTTGTACCTTTGCATTTTTCTCCCAAACGAAGGACGCTAGAAAGAAAATTTTAAAGCCTCCTGTTAGGCCATCATCTACACGACATAGCCCTGAATTTTCCAATGCGCAGCTCTTTGCAAAAGAGAGATATTGGCAAGGAAAAGCTGTCTTGTACCTTTGCATTTTTCTCCCAAACGAAGGAAACTAGAAAGAAAATTTTAAAGCCTCCTGTTAGGCCATCATCTACACGACATAGCCCTGAATTTTCCAATGCGCAGCTCTTTGCAAAAGAGAGATATTGGCAAGGAAAAGCTGTCTTGTACCATTGCATTTTTCTCCCAAACGAAGGACACTAGAAAGAAAATTTTAAAGCCTCCTGTTAGGCCATCATCTACACGACATAGCCCTGAATTTTCCAATGCGTAGCTCTTTGCAAAAGAGAGATATTGGCAAGGAAAAGCTGTCTTGTACCTTTGCACTTTTCTCCCAAACGAAGGACGCTAGAAAGAAAATTTTAAAGCCTCCTGTTAGGCCATCATCTACACGACATAGCCCTGAATTTTCCAATGCGCAGCTCTTTGCAAAAGAGAGATATTGGCAAGGAAAAGCTGTCTTGTACCTTTGCATTTTTCTCCCAAACGAAGGTCACTAGAAAGAAAATTTTAAAGCCTCCTGTTAGGCCATCATCTACACGACATAGCCCTGAATTTTCCAATGCGTAACTCTTTGCAAAAGAGAGATATTGGCAAGGAAAAGCTGTCTTGTACCTTTGCATTTTTCTCCCAAACGAAGGACACTAGAAAGAAAATTTTAAAGCCTCCTGTTAGGCCATCATCTACACGACATAGCCCTGAATTTTCCAATGCGCAGCTCTTTGCAAAAGAGAGATATTGGCAAGGAAAAGCTGTCTTGTACCATTGCATTTTTCTCCCAAACGAAGGACACTAGAAAGAACATTTTAAAGCCTGCTGTTAGGCCATCATCTACACGACATAGCCCTGAATTTTCCAATGCGCAGCTCTTTGCAAAAGAGAGATATTGGCAAGGAAAAGCTGTCTTGTACCTTTGCATTTTTCTCCCAAACGAAGGTCACTAGAAAGAAAATTTTAAAGCCTCCTGTTAGGCCATCATCTACACGACATAGCCCTGAATTTTCCAATGCGCAGCTCTTTGCAAAAGAGAGATATTGGCAAGGAAAAGCTGTCTTGTACCTTTGCATTTTTCTCCCAAACGAAGGTCACTAGAAAGAAAATTTTAAAGCCTCCTGTTAGGCCATCATCTACACGACATAGCCCTGAATTTTCCAATGCGTAACTCTTTGCAAAAGAGAGATATTGGCAAGGAAAAGCTGTCTTGTACCTTTGCATTTTTCTCCCAAACGAAGGACACTAGAAAGAAAATTTTAAAGCCTCCTGTTAGGCCATCATCTACACGACATAGCCCTGAATTTTCCAATGCGCAGCTCTTTGCAAAAGAGAGATATTGGCAAGGAAAAGCTGTCTTGTACCATTGCATTTTTCTCCCAAACGAAGGACACTAGAAAGAACATTTTAAAGCCTGCTGTTAGGCCATCATCTACACGACATAGCCCTGAATTTTCCAATGCGCAGCTCTTTGCAAAAGAGAGATATTGGCAAGGAAAAGCTGTCTTGTACCTTTGCATTTTTCTCCCAAACGAAGGTCACTAGAAAGAAAATTTTAAAGCCTCCTGTTAGGCCATCATCTACACGACATAGCCCTGAATTTTCCAATGCGTAGCTCTATGCAAAAGAGAGATATTTGCAAGGAAAAGCTGTCTTGTACCTTTGCATTTTTCTCCCAAACGAAGGACACTAGAAAGAAAATTTTAAAGCCTCCTGTTAGGCCATCATCTACACGACATAGCCCTGAATTTTCCAATGCGCAGCTCTTTGCAAAAGAGAGATATTGGCAAGGAAAAGCTGTCTTGTACCTTTGCATTTTTCTCCCAAACGAAGGACACTAGAAAGAAAATTTTAAAGCCTCCTGTTAGGCCATCATCTACACGACATAGCACTGAATTTTCCAATGCGCAGCTCTTTGCAAAAGAGAGATATTGGCAAGGAAAAGCTGTCTTGTACCTTTGCATTTTTCTCCCAAACGAAGGACACTAGAAAGAAAATTTTAAAGCCTCCTGTTAGGCCATCATCTACACGACATAGCCCTGAATTTTCCAATGCGCAGCTCTTTGCAAAAGAGAGATATTGGCAAGGAAAAGCTGTCTTGTACCTTTGCATTTTTCTCCCAAACGAAGGACACTAGAAAGAAAATTTTAAAGCCTCCTGTTAGGCCATCATCTACACGACATAGCCCTGAATTTTCCAATGCGCAGCTCTTTGCAAAAGAGAGATATTGGCAAGGAAAAGCTGTCTTGTACCATTGCATTTTTCTCCCAAACGAAGGACACTAGAAAGAAAATTTTAAAGCCTCCTGTTAGGCCATCATCTACACGACATAGCCCTGAATTTTCCAATGCGTAGCTCTTTGCAAAAGAGAGATATTGGCAAGGAAAAGCTGTCTTGTACCTTTGCATTTTTCTCCCAAACGAAGGACACTAGAAAGAAAATTTTAAAGCCTCCTGTTAGGCCATCATCTACACGACATAGCCCTGAATTTTCCAATGCGCAGCTCTTTGCAAAAGAGAGATATTGGCAAGGAAAAGCTGTCTTGTACCTTTGCATTTTTCTCCCAAACGAAGGTCACTAGAAAGAAAATTTTAAAGCCTCCTGTTAGGCCATCATCTACACGACATAGCCCTGAATTTTCCAATGCGTAGCTCTTTGCAAAAGAGAGATATTGGCAAGGAAAAGCTGTCTTGTACCTTTGCATTTTTCTCCCAAACGAAGGACACTAGAAAGAAAATTTTAAAGCCTCCTGTTAGGCCATCATCTACACGACATAGCCCTGAATTTTCCAATGCGCAGCTCTTTGCAAAAGAGAGATATTGGCAAGGAAAAGCTGTCTTGTACCATTGCATTTTTCTCCCAAACGAAGGACACTAGAAAGAACATTTTAAAGCCTCCTGTTAGGCCATCATCTACACGACATAGCCCTGAATTTTCCAATGCGCAGCTCTTTGCAAAAGAGAGATATTGGCAAGGAAAAGCTGTCTTGTACCTTTGCATTTTTCTCCCAAACGAAGGTCACTAGAAAGAAAATTTTAAAGCCTCCTGTTAGGCCATCATCTACACGACATAGCCCTGAATTTTCCAATGCGCAGCTCTTTGCAAAAGAGAGATATTGGCAAGGAAAAGCTGTCTTGTACCATTGCATTTTTCTCCCAAACGAAGGACACTAGAAAGAAAATTTTAAAGCCTCCTGTTAGGCCATCATCTACACGACATAGCCCTGAATTTTCCAATGCGCAGCTCTTTGCAAAAGAGAGATATTGGCAAGGAAAAGCTGTCTTGTACCATTGCATTTTTCTCCCAAACGAAGGACACTAGAAAGAACATTTTAAAGCCTCCTGTTAGGCCATCATCTACACGACATAGCCCTGATTTTCCAATGCGCAGCTCTTTGCAAAAGAGATATATTGGCAAGGAAAAGCTGTCTTGTACCATTGCATTTTTCTCCCAAACGAAGGACACTAGAAAGAACATTTTAAAGCCTCCTGTTAGGCCATCATCTACACGACATAGCCCTGAATTTTCCAATGCGCAGCTCTTTGCAATAGAGAGATATTGGCAAGGAAAAGCTGTCTTGTACCATTGCATTTTTCTCCCAAACGAAGGACACTAGAAAGAAAATTTTAAAGCCTCCTGTTAGGCCATCATCTACACGACATAGCCCTGAATTTTCCAATGCGCAGCTCTTTGCAAAAGAGAGATATTGGCAAGGAAAAGCTGTCTTGTACCTTTGCATTTTTCTCCCAAACGAAGGAAACTAGAAAGAAAATTTTAAAGCCTCCTGTTAGGCCATCATCTACACGACATAGCCCTGAATTTTCCAATGCGCAGCTATTTGTAAAAGAGAGATATTGGCAAGGAAAAGCTGTCTTGTACCATTGCATTTTTCTCCCAAACGAAGGACACTAGAAAGAAAATTTTAAAGCCTCCTGTTAGGCCATCATCTACACGACATAGCCCTGAATTTTCCAATGCGCAGCTCTTTGCAAAAGAGAGATATTGGCAAGGAAAAGCTGTCTTGTACCTTTGCATTTTTCTCCCAAACGAAGGTCACTAGAAAGAAAATTTTAAAGCCTCCTGTTAGGCCATCATCTACACGACATAGCCCTGAATTTTCCAATGCGTAGCTCTTTGCAAAAGAGAGATATTGGCAAGGAAAAGCTGTCTTGTACCTTTGCATTTTTCTCCCAAACGAAGGACACTAGAAAGAAAATTTTAAAGCCTCCTGTTAGGCCATCATCTACACGACATAGCCCTGAATTTTCCAATGCGCAGCTCTTTGCAAAAGAGAGATATTGGCAAGGAAAAGCTGTCTTGTACCTTTGCATTTTTCTCCCAAACGAAGGTCACTAGAAAGAAAATTTTAAAGCCTCCTGTTAGGCCATCATCTACACGACATAGCCCTGAATTTTCCAATGCGTAACTCTTTGCAAAAGAGAGATATTGGCAAGGAAAAGCTGTCTTGTACCTTTGCATTTTTCTCCCAAACGAAGGACACTAGAAAGAAAATTTTAAAGCCTCCTGTTAGGCCATCATCTACACGACATAGCCCTGAATTTTCCAATGCGCAGCTCTTTGCAAAAGAGAGATATTGGCAAGGAAAAGCTGTCTTGTACCATTGCATTTTTCTCCCAAACGAAGGACACTAGAAAGAACATTTTAAAGCCTGCTGTTAGGCCATCATCTACACGACATAGCCCTGAATTTTCCAATGCGCAGCTCTTTGCAAAAGAGAGATATTGGCAAGGAAAAGCTGTCTTGTACCTTTGCATTTTTCTCCCAAACGAAGGTCACTAGAAAGAAAATTTTAAAGCCTCCTGTTAGGCCATCATCTACACGACATAGCCCTGAATTTTCCAATGCGTAGCTCTATGCAAAAGAGAGATATTGGCAAGGAAAAGCTGTCTTGTACCATTGCATTTTTTCTCCCAAACGAAGGACACTAGAAAGAAAATGTTAAAGCCTCCTGTTAGGCCATCATCTACACGACATAGCCCTGAATTTTCCAATGCGCAGCTCTTTGCAAAAGAGAGATATTGGCAAGGAAAAGCTGTCTTGTACCTTTGCATTTTTCTCCCAAACGAAGGTCACTAGAAAGAAAATTTTAAAGCCCCCTGTTAGGCCATCATCTACACGACATAGCCCTGAATTTTCCAATGCGCAGCTCTTTGCAAAAGAGAGATATTGGCAAGGAAAAGCTGTCTTGTACCATTGCATTTTTCTCCCAAACGAAGGACACTAGAAAGAAAATGTTAAAGCCTCCTGTTAGGCCATCATCTACACGACATAGCCCTGAATTTTCCAATGCGCAGCTCTTTGCAAAAGAGAGATATTGGCAAGGAAAAGCTGTCTTGTACCTTTGCATTTTTCTCCCAAACGAAGGTCACTAGAAAGAAAATTTTAAAGCCTCCTGTTAGGCCATCATCTACACGACATAGCCCTGAATTTTCCAATGCGTAGCTCTTTGCAAAAGAGAGATATTGGCAAGGAAAAGCTGTCTTGTACCTTTGCATTTTTCTCCCAAACGAAGGACACTAGAAAGAAAATTTTAAAGCCTCCTGTTAGGCCATCATCTACACGACATAGCCCTGAATTTTCCAATGCGCAGCTCTTTGCAAAAGAGAGATATTGGCAAGGAAAAGCTGTCTTGTACCTTTGCATTTTTCTCCCAAACGAAGGAAACTAGAAAGAAAATTTTAAAGCCTCCTGTTAGGCCGTCATCTACACGACATAGCCCTGAATTTTCCAATGCGCAGCTCTTTGCAAAAGAGAGATATTGGCAAGGAAAAGCTGTCTTGTACCATTGCATTTTTCTCCCAAACGAAGGACACTAGAAAGAAAATTTTAAAGCCTCCTGTTAGGCCATCATCTACACGACATAGCCCTGAATTTTCCAATGCGTAGCTCTTTGCAAAAGAGAGATATTGGCAAGGAAAAGCTGTCTTGTACCTTTGCATTTTTCTCCCAAACGAAGGACGCTAGAAAGAAAATTTTAAAGCCTCCTGTTAGGCCATCATCTACACGACATAGCCCTGAATTTTCCAATGCGTAGCTCTTTGCAAAAGAGAGATATTTGCAAGGAAAAGCTGTCTTGTACCTTTGCATTTTTCTCCCAAACGAAGGACACTAGAAAGAAAATTTTAAAGCCTCCTGTTAGGCCATCATCTACACGACATAGCCCTGAATTTTCCAATGCGCAGCTCTTTGCAAAAGAGAGATATTGGCAAGGAAAAGCTGTCTTGTACCTTTGCATTTTTCTCCCAAACGAAGGACACTAGAAAGAAAATTTTAAAGCCTCCTGTTAGGCCATCATCTACACGACATAGCCCTGAATTTTCCAATGCGCAGCTCTTTGCAAAAGAGAGATATTGGCAAGGAAAAGCTGTCTTGTACCATTGCATTTTTCTCCCAAACGAAGGACACTAGAAAGAAAATTTTAAAGCCTCCTGTTAGGCCATCATCTACAAGACATAGCCCTGAATTTTCCAATGCGCAGCTCTTTGCAAAAGAGAGATATTGGCAAGGAAAAGCTGTCTTGTACCATTGCATTTTTCTCCCAAACGAAGGACACTAGAAAGAAAATGTTAAAGCCTCCTGTTAGGCCATCATCTACACGACATAGCCCTGAATTTTCCAATGCGCAGCACTTTGCAAAAGAGAGATATTGGCAAGGAAAAGCTGTCTTGTACCTTTGCATTTTTCTCCCAAACGAAGGTCACTAGAAAGAAAATTTTAAAGCCCCCTGTTAGGCCATCATCTACACGACATAGCCCTGAATTTTCCAATGCGCAGCTCTTTGCAAAAGAGAGATATTGGCAAGGAAAAGCTGTCTTGTACCATTGCATTTTTCTCCCAAACGAAGGACACTAGAAAGAAAATTTTAAAGCCTCCTGTTAGGCCATCATCTACACGACATAGCCCTGAATTTTCCAATGCGTAGCTCTTTGCAAAAGAGAGATATTGGCAAGGAAAAGCTGTCTTGTACCTTTGCATTTTTCTCCCAAACGAAGGACACTAGAAAGAAAATTTTAAAGCCTCCTGTTAGGCCATCATCTACACGACATAGCCCTGAATTTTCCAATGCGCAGCTCTTTGCAAAAGAGAGATATTGGCAAGGAAAAGCTGTCTTGTACCATTGCATTTTTCTCCCAAACGAAGGACACTAGAAAGAACATTTTAAAGCCTGCTGTTAGGCCATCATCTACACGACATAGCCCTGAATTTTCCAATGCGCAGCTCTTTGCAAAAGAGAGATATTGGCAAGGAAAAGCTGTCTTGTACCTTTGCATTTTTCTCCCAAACGAAGGTCACTAGAAAGAAAATTTTAAAGCCTCCTGTTAGGCCATCATCTACACGACATAGCCCTGAATTTTCCAATGCGTAGCTCTATGCAAAAGAGAGATATTGGCAAGGAAAAGCTGTCTTGTACCATTGCATTTTTTCTCCCAAACGAAGGACACTAGAAAGAAAATGTTAAAGCCTCCTGTTAGGCCATCATCTACACGACATAGCCCTGAATTTTCCAATGCGCAGCTCTTTGCAAAAGAGAGATATTGGCAAGGAAAAGCTGTCTTGTACCTTTGCATTTTTCTCCCAAACGAAGGTCACTAGAAAGAAAATTTTAAAGCCCCCTGTTAGGCCATCATCTACACGACATAGCCCTGAATTTTCCAATGCGCAGCTCTTTGCAAAAGAGAGATATTGGCAAGGAAAAGCTGTCTTGTACCATTGCATTTTTCTCCCAAACGAAGGACACTAGAAAGAAAATGTTAAAGCCTCCTGTTAGGCCATCATCTACACGACATAGCCCTGAATTTTCCAATGCGCAGCTCTTTGCAAAAGAGAGATATTGGCAAGGAAAAGCTGTCTTGTACCTTTGCATTTTTCTCCCAAACGAAGGTCACTAGAAAGAAAATTTTAAAGCCTCCTGTTAGGCCATCATCTACACGACATAGCCCTGAATTTTCCAATGCGTAGCTCTTTGCAAAAGAGAGATATTGGCAAGGAAAAGCTGTCTTGTACCTTTGCATTTTTCTCCCAAACGAAGGACACTAGAAAGAAAATTTTAAAGCCTCCTGTTAGGCCATCATCTACACGACATAGCCCTGAATTTTCCAATGCGCAGCTCTTTGCAAAAGAGAGATATTGGCAAGGAAAAGCTGTCTTGTACCTTTGCATTTTTCTCCCAAACGAAGGAAACTAGAAAGAAAATTTTAAAGCCTCCTGTTAGGCCGTCATCTACACGACATAGCCCTGAATTTTCCAATGCGCAGCTCTTTGCAAAAGAGAGATATTGGCAAGGAAAAGCTGTCTTGTACCATTGCATTTTTCTCCCAAACGAAGGACACTAGAAAGAAAATTTTAAAGCCTCCTGTTAGGCCATCATCTACACGACATAGCCCTGAATTTTCCAATGCGCAGCTCTTTGCAAAAGAGAGATATTGGCAAGGAAAAGCTGTCTTGTACCTTTGCATTTTTCTCCCAAACGAAGGAAACTAGAAAGAAAATTTTAAAGCCTCCTGTTAGGCCATCATCTACACGACATAGCCCTGAATTTTCCAATGCGCAGCTATTTGTAAAAGAGAGATATTGGCAAGGAAAAGCTGTCTTGTACCATTGCATTTTTCTCCCAAACGAAGGACACTAGAAAGAAAATTTTAAAGCCTCCTGTTAGGCCATCATCTACACGACATAGCCCTGAATTTTCCAATGCGCAGCTCTTTGCAAAAGAGAGATATTGGCAAGGAAAAGCTGTCTTGTACCTTTGCATTTTTCTCCCAAACGAAGGTCACTAGAAAGAAAATTTTAAAGCCTCCTGTTAGGCCATCATCTACACGACATAGCCCTGAATTTTCCAATGCGTAGCTCTTTGCAAAAGAGAGATATTGGCAAGGAAAAGCTGTCTTGTACCTTTGCATTTTTCTCCCAAACGAAGGACACTAGAAAGAAAATTTTAAAGCCTCCTGTTAGGCCATCATCTACACGACATAGCCCTGAATTTTCCAATGCGCAGCTCTTTGCAAAAGAGAGATATTGGCAAGGAAAAGCTGTCTTGTACCTTTGCATTTTTCTCCCAAACGAAGGTCACTAGAAAGAAAATTTTAAAGCCTCCTGTTAGGCCATCATCTACACGACATAGCCCTGAATTTTCCAATGCGTAACTCTTTGCAAAAGAGAGATATTGGCAAGGAAAAGCTGTCTTGTACCTTTGCATTTTTCTCCCAAACGAAGGACACTAGAAAGAAAATTTTAAAGCCTCCTGTTAGGCCATCATCTACACGACATAGCCCTGAATTTTCCAATGCGCAGCTCTTTGCAAAAGAGAGATATTGGCAAGGAAAAGCTGTCTTGTACCATTGCATTTTTCTCCCAAACGAAGGACACTAGAAAGAACATTTTAAAGCCTGCTGTTAGGCCATCATCTACACGACATAGCCCTGAATTTTCCAATGCGCAGCTCTTTGCAAAAGAGAGATATTGGCAAGGAAAAGCTGTCTTGTACCTTTGCATTTTTCTCCCAAACGAAGGTCACTAGAAAGAAAATTTTAAAGCCTCCTGTTAGGCCATCATCTACACGACATAGCCCTGAATTTTCCAATGCGTAGCTCTATGCAAAAGAGAGATATTGGCAAGGAAAAGCTGTCTTGTACCATTGCATTTTTTCTCCCAAACGAAGGACACTAGAAAGAAAATGTTAAAGCCTCCTGTTAGGCCATCATCTACACGACATAGCCCTGAATTTTCCAATGCGCAGCTCTTTGCAAAAGAGAGATATTGGCAAGGAAAAGCTGTCTTGTACCTTTGCATTTTTCTCCCAAACGAAGGTCACTAGAAAGAAAATTTTAAAGCCCCCTGTTAGGCCATCATCTACACGACATAGCCCTGAATTTTCCAATGCGCAGCTCTTTGCAAAAGAGAGATATTGGCAAGGAAAAGCTGTCTTGTACCATTGCATTTTTCTCCCAAACGAAGGACACTAGAAAGAAAATGTTAAAGCCTCCTGTTAGGCCATCATCTACACGACATAGCCCTGAATTTTCCAATGCGCAGCTCTTTGCAAAAGAGAGATATTGGCAAGGAAAAGCTGTCTTGTACCTTTGCATTTTTCTCCCAAACGAAGGTCACTAGAAAGAAAATTTTAAAGCCTCCTGTTAGGCCATCATCTACACGACATAGCCCTGAATTTTCCAATGCGTAGCTCTTTGCAAAAGAGAGATATTGGCAAGGAAAAGCTGTCTTGTACCTTTGCATTTTTCTCCCAAACGAAGGACACTAGAAAGAAAATTTTAAAGCCTCCTGTTAGGCCATCATCTACACGACATAGCCCTGAATTTTCCAATGCGCAGCTCTTTGCAAAAGAGAGATATTGGCAAGGAAAAGCTGTCTTGTACCTTTGCATTTTTCTCCCAAACGAAGGAAACTAGAAAGAAAATTTTAAAGCCTCCTGTTAGGCCGTCATCTACACGACATAGCCCTGAATTTTCCAATGCGCAGCTCTTTGCAAAAGAGAGATATTGGCAAGGAAAAGCTGTCTTGTACCATTGCATTTTTCTCCCAAACGAAGGACACTAGAAAGAAAATTTTAAAGCCTCCTGTTAGGCCATCATCTACACGACATAGCCCTGAATTTTCCAATGCGTAGCTCTTTGCAAAAGAGAGATATTGGCAAGGAAAAGCTGTCTTGTACCTTTGCATTTTTCTCCCAAACGAAGGACGCTAGAAAGAAAATTTTAAAGCCTCCTGTTAGGCCATCATCTACACGACATAGCCCTGAATTTTCCAATGCGTAGCTCTTTGCAAAAGAGAGATATTTGCAAGGAAAAGCTGTCTTGTACCTTTGCATTTTTCTCCCAAACGAAGGACACTAGAAAGAAAATTTTAAAGCCTCCTGTTAGGCCATCATCTACACGACATAGCCCTGAATTTTCCAATGCGCAGCTCTTTGCAAAAGAGAGATATTGGCAAGGAAAAGCTGTCTTGTACCTTTGCATTTTTCTCCCAAACGAAGGACACTAGAAAGAAAATTTTAAAGCCTCCTGTTAGGCCATCATCTACACGACATAGCCCTGAATTTTCCAATGCGCAGCTCTTTGCAAAAGAGAGATATTGGCAAGGAAAAGCTGTCTTGTACCATTGCATTTTTCTCCCAAACGAAGGACACTAGAAAGAAAATTTTAAAGCCTCCTGTTAGGCCATCATCTACAAGACATAGCCCTGAATTTTCCAATGCGCAGCTCTTTGCAAAAGAGAGATATTGGCAAGGAAAAGCTGTCTTGTACCATTGCATTTTTCTCCCAAACGAAGGACACTAGAAAGAAAATGTTAAAGCCTCCTGTTAGGCCATCATCTACACGACATAGCCCTGAATTTTCCAATGCGCAGCACTTTGCAAAAGAGAGATATTGGCAAGGAAAAGCTGTCTTGTACCTTTGCATTTTTCTCCCAAACGAAGGTCACTAGAAAGAAAATTTTAAAGCCCCCTGTTAGGCCATCATCTACACGACATAGCCCTGAATTTTCCAATGCGCAGCTCTTTGCAAAAGAGAGATATTGGCAAGGAAAAGCTGTCTTGTACCATTGCATTTTTCTCCCAAACGAAGGACACTAGAAAGAAAATTTTAAAGCCTCCTGTTAGGCCATCATCTACACGACATAGCCCTGAATTTTCCAATGCGTAGCTCTTTGCAAAAGAGAGATATTGGCAAGGAAAAGCTGTCTTGTACCTTTGCATTTTTCTCCCAAACGAAGGACACTAGAAAGAAAATTTTAAAGCCTCCTGTTAGGCCATCATCTACACGACATAGCCCTGAATTTTCCAATGCGCAGCTCTTTGCAAAAGAGAGATATTGGCAAGGAAAAGCTGTCTTGTACCATTGCATTTTTCTCCCAAACGAAGGACACTAGAAAGAACATTTTAAAGCCTGCTGTTAGGCCATCATCTACACGACATAGCCCTGAATTTTCCAATGCGCAGCTCTTTGCAAAAGAGAGATATTGGCAAGGAAAAGCTGTCTTGTACCTTTGCATTTTTCTCCCAAACGAAGGTCACTAGAAAGAAAATTTTAAAGCCTCCTGTTAGGCCATCATCTACACGACATAGCCCTGAATTTTCCAATGCGTAGCTCTATGCAAAAGAGAGATATTGGCAAGGAAAAGCTGTCTTGTACCATTGCATTTTTTCTCCCAAACGAAGGACACTAGAAAGAAAATGTTAAAGCCTCCTGTTAGGCCATCATCTACACGACATAGCCCTGAATTTTCCAATGCGCAGCTCTTTGCAAAAGAGAGATATTGGCAAGGAAAAGCTGTCTTGTACCTTTGCATTTTTCTCCCAAACGAAGGTCACTAGAAAGAAAATTTTAAAGCCCCCTGTTAGGCCATCATCTACACGACATAGCCCTGAATTTTCCAATGCGCAGCTCTTTGCAAAAGAGAGATATTGGCAAGGAAAAGCTGTCTTGTACCATTGCATTTTTCTCCCAAACGAAGGACACTAGAAAGAAAATGTTAAAGCCTCCTGTTAGGCCATCATCTACACGACATAGCCCTGAATTTTCCAATGCGCAGCTCTTTGCAAAAGAGAGATATTGGCAAGGAAAAGCTGTCTTGTACCTTTGCATTTTTCTCCCAAACGAAGGTCACTAGAAAGAAAATTTTAAAGCCTCCTGTTAGGCCATCATCTACACGACATAGCCCTGAATTTTCCAATGCGTAGCTCTTTGCAAAAGAGAGATATTGGCAAGGAAAAGCTGTCTTGTACCTTTGCATTTTTCTCCCAAACGAAGGACACTAGAAAGAAAATTTTAAAGCCTCCTGTTAGGCCATCATCTACACGACATAGCCCTGAATTTTCCAATGCGCAGCTCTTTGCAAAAGAGAGATATTGGCAAGGAAAAGCTGTCTTGTACCTTTGCATTTTTCTCCCAAACGAAGGAAACTAGAAAGAAAATTTTAAAGCCTCCTGTTAGGCCGTCATCTACACGACATAGCCCTGAATTTTCCAATGCGCAGCTCTTTGCAAAAGAGAGATATTGGCAAGGAAAAGCTGTCTTGTACCATTGCATTTTTCTCCCAAACGAAGGACACTAGAAAGAAAATTTTAAAGCCTCCTGTTAGGCCATCATCTACACGACATAGCCCTGAATTTTCCAATGCGTAGCTCTTTGCAAAAGAGAGATATTGGCAAGGAAAAGCTGTCTTGTACCTTTGCATTTTTCTCCCAAACGAAGGACGCTAGAAAGAAAATTTTAAAGCCTCCTGTTAGGCCATCATCTACACGACATAGCCCTGAATTTTCCAATGCGTAGCTCTTTGCAAAAGAGAGATATTTGCAAGGAAAAGCTGTCTTGTACCTTTGCATTTTTCTCCCAAACGAAGGACACTAGAAAGAAAATTTTAAAGCCTCCTGTTAGGCCATCATCTACACGACATAGCCCTGAATTTTCCAATGCGCAGCTCTTTGCAAAAGAGAGATATTGGCAAGGAAAAGCTGTCTTGTACCTTTGCATTTTTCTCCCAAACGAAGGACACTAGAAAGAAAATTTTAAAGCCTCCTGTTAGGCCATCATCTACACGACATAGCCCTGAATTTTCCAATGCGCAGCTCTTTGCAAAAGAGAGATATTGGCAAGGAAAAGCTGTCTTGTACCATTGCATTTTTCTCCCAAACGAAGGACACTAGAAAGAAAATTTTAAAGCCTCCTGTTAGGCCATCATCTACAAGACATAGCCCTGAATTTTCCAATGCGCAGCTCTTTGCAAAAGAGAGATATTGGCAAGGAAAAGCTGTCTTGTACCATTGCATTTTTCTCCCAAACGAAGGACACTAGAAAGAAAATGTTAAAGCCTCCTGTTAGGCCATCATCTACACGACATAGCCCTGAATTTTCCAATGCGCAGCACTTTGCAAAAGAGAGATATTGGCAAGGAAAAGCTGTCTTGTACCTTTGCATTTTTCTCCCAAACGAAGGTCACTAGAAAGAAAATTTTAAAGCCCCCTGTTAGGCCATCATCTACACGACATAGCCCTGAATTTTCCAATGCGCAGCTCTTTGCAAAAGAGAGATATTGGCAAGGAAAAGCTGTCTTGTACCATTGCATTTTTCTCCCAAACGAAGGACACTAGAAAGAAAATTTTAAAGCCTCCTGTTAGGCCATCATCTACACGACATAGCCCTGAATTTTCCAATGCGTAGCTCTTTGCAAAAGAGAGATATTGGCAAGGAAAAGCTGTCTTGTACCTTTGCATTTTTCTCCCAAACGAAGGACACTAGAAAGAAAATTTTAAAGCCTCCTGTTAGGCCATCATCTACACGACATAGCCCTGAATTTTCCAATGCGCAGCTCTTTGCAAAAGAGAGATATTGGCAAGGAAAAGCTGTCTTGTACCATTGCATTTTTCTCCCAAACGAAGGACACTAGAAAGAACATTTTAAAGCCTGCTGTTAGGCCATCATCTACACGACATAGCCCTGAATTTTCCAATGCGCAGCTCTTTGCAAAAGAGAGATATTGGCAAGGAAAAGCTGTCTTGTACCTTTGCATTTTTCTCCCAAACGAAGGTCACTAGAAAGAAAATTTTAAAGCCTCCTGTTAGGCCATCATCTACACGACATAGCCCTGAATTTTCCAATGCGTAGCTCTTTGCAAAAGAGAGATATTTGCAAGGAAAAGCTGTCTTGTACCTTTGCATTTTTCTCCCAAACGAAGGACACTAGAAAGAAAATTTTAAAGCCTCCTGTTAGGCCATCATCTACACGACATAGCCCTGAATTTTCCAATGCGCAGCTCTTTGCAAAAGAGAGATATTGGCAAGGAAAAGCTGTCTTGTACCATTGCATTTTTCTCCCAAACGAAGGACACTAGAAAGAAAATGTTAAAGCCTCCTGTTAGGCCATCATCTACACGACATAGCCCTGAATTTTCCAATGCGCAGCTCTTTGAAAAAGAGAGATATTGGCAAGGAAAAGCTGTCTTGTACCTTTGCATTTTTCTCCCAAACGAAGGTCACTAGAAAGAAAATTTTAAAGCCTCCTGTTAGGCCATCATCTACACGACATAGCCCTGAATTTTCCAATGCGCAGCTCTTTGCAAAAGAGAGATATTGGCAAGGAAAAGCTGTCTTGTACCATTGCATTTTTCTCCCAAACGAAGGACACTAGAAAGAAAATTTTAAAGCCTCCTGTTAGGCCATCATCTACACGACATAGCCCTGAATTTTCCAATGCGCAGCTCTTTGCAAAAGAGAGATATTGGCAAGGAAAAGCTGTCTTGTACCATTGCATTTTTCTCCCAAACGAAGGACACTAGAAAGAAAATTTTAAAGCCTCCTGTTAGGCCATCATCTACACGACATAGCCCTGAATTTTCCAATGCGTAGCTCTTTGCAAAAGAGAGATATTGGCAAGGAAAAGCTGTCTTGTACCTTTGCATTTTTCTCCCAAACGAAGGACGCTAGAAAGAAAATTTTAAAGCCTCCTGTTAGGCCATCATCTACACGACATAGCCCTGATTTTTCCAATGCGCAGCTCTTTGCAAAAGAGAGATATTGGCAAGGAAAAGCTGTCTTGTACCTTTGCATTTTTCTCCCAAACGAAGGTCACTAGAAAGAAAATTTTAAAGCCTCCTGTTAGGCCATCATCTACACGACATAGCCCTGAATTTTCCAATGCGCAGCTCTTTGCAAAAGAGAGATATTGGCAAGGAAAAGCTGTCTTGTACCTTTGCATTTTTCTCCCAAACGAAGGTCACTAGAAAGAAAATTTTAAAGCCTCCTGTTAGGCCATCATCTACACGACATAGCCCTGAATTTTCCAATGCGTAGCTCTTTGCAAAAGAGAGATATTTGCAAGGAAAAGCTGTCTTGTACCTTTGCATTTTTCTCCCAAACGAAGGACACTAGAAAGAAAATTTTAAAGCCTCCTGTTAGGCCATCATCTACACGACATAGCCCTGAATTTTCCAATGCGCAGCTCTTTGCAAAAGAGAGATATTGGCAAGGAAAAGCTGTCTTGTACCTTTGCATTTTTCTCCCAAACGAAGGACACTAGAAAGAAAATTTTAAAGCCTCCTGTTAGGCCATCATCTACACGACATAGCCCTGAATTTTCCAATGCGCAGCTCTTTGCAAAAGAGAGATATTGGCAAGGAAAAGCTGTCTTGTACCATTGCATTTTTCTCCCAAACGAAGGACACTAGAAAGAAAATTTTAAAGCCTCCTGTTAGGCCATCATCTACACGACATAGCCCTGAATTTTCCAATGCGCAGCTCTTTGCAAAAGAGAGATATTGGCAAGGAAAAGCTGTCTTGTACCATTGCATTTTTCTCCCAAACGAAGGACACTAGAAAGAAAATGTTAAAGCCTCCTGTTAGGCCATCATCTACACGACATAGCCCTGAATTTTCCAATGCGCAGCTCTTTGCAAAAGAGAGATATTGGCAAGGAAAAGCTGTCTTGTACCTTTGCATTTTTCTCCCAAACGAAGGTCACTAGAAAGAAAATTTTAAAGCCTCCTGTTAGGCCATCATCTACACGACATAGCCCTGAATTTTCCAATGCGCAGCTCTTTGCAAAAGAGAGATATTGGCAAGGAAAAGCTGTCTTGTACCATTGCATTTTTCTCCCAAACGAAGGACACTAGAAAGAAAATTTTAAAGCCTCCTGTTAGGCCATCATCTACACGACATAGCCCTGAATTTTCCAATGCGCAGCTCTTTGCAAAAGAGAGATATTGGCAAGGAAAAGCTGTCTTGTACCTTTGCATTTTTCTCCCAAACGAAGGTCACTAGAAAGAACATTTTAAAGCCTCCTGTTAGGCCATCATCTACACGACATAGCCCTGAATTTTCCAATGCGTAGCTCTTTGCAAAAGAGAGATATTGGCAAGGAAAAGCTGTCTTGTACCTTTGCATTTTTCTCCCAAACGAAGGACACTAGAAAGAAAATTTTAAAGCCTCCTGTTAGGCCATCATCTACACGACATAGCCCTGAATTTTCCAATGCGCAGCTCTTTGCAAAAGAGAGATATTGGCAAGGAAAAGCTGTCTTGTACCTTTGCATTTTTCTCCCAAACGAAGGACACTAGAAAGAACATTTTAAAGCCTGCTGTTAGGCCATCATCTACACGACATAGCCCTGAATTTTCCAATGCGCAGCTCTTTGCAAAAGAGAGATATTGGCAAGGAAAAGCTGTCTTGTACCTTTGCATTTTTCTCCCAAACGAAGGTCACTAGAAAGAAAATTTTAAAGCCTCCTGTTAGGCCATCATCTACACGACATAGCCCTGAATTTTCCAATGCGTAGCTCTTTGCAAAAGAGAGATATTTGCAAGGAAAAGCTGTCTTGTACCTTTGCATTTTTCTCCCAAACGAAGGACACTAGAAAGAAAATTTTAAAGCCTCCTGTTAGGCCATCATCTACACGACATAGCCCTGAATTTTCCAATGCGCAGCTCTTTGCAAAAGAGAGATATTGGCAAGGAAAAGCTGTCTTGTACCTTTGCATTTTTCTCCCAAACGAAGGACACTAGAAAGAAAATTTTAAAGCCTCCTGTTAGGCCATCATCTACACGACATAGCCCTGAATTTTCCAATGCGCAGCTCTTTGCAAAAGAGAGATATTGGCAAGGAAAAGCTGTCTTGTACCTTTGCATTTTTCTCCCAAACGAAGGACACTAGAAAGAAAATTTTAAAGCCTCCTGTTAGGCCATCATCTACACGACATAGCCCTGAATTTTCCAATGCGCAGCTCTTTGCAAAAGAGAGATATTGGCAAGGAAAAGCTGTCTTGTACCTTTGCATTTTTCTCCCAAACGAAGGTCACTAGAAAGAAAATTTTAAAGCCTCCTGTTAGGCCATCATCTACACGACATAGCCCTGAATTTTCCAATGCGCAGCTCTTTGCAAAAGAGAGATATTGGCAAGGAAAAGCTGTCTTGTACCATTGCATTTTTCTCCCAAACGAAGGACACTAGAAAGAAAATTTTAAAGCCTCCTGTTAGGCCATCATCTACACGACATAGCCCTGAATTTTCCAATGCGCAGCTCTTTGCAAAAGAGAGATATTGGCAAGGAAAAGCTGTCTTGTACCTTTGCATTTTTCTCCCAAACGAAGGTCACTAGAAAGAACATTTTAAAGCCTCCTGTTAGGCCATCATCTACACGACATAGCCCTGAATTTTCCAATGCGTAGCTCTTTGCAAAAGAGAGATATTGGCAAGGAAAAGCTGTCTTGTACCTTTGCATTTTTCTCCCAAACGAAGGACACTAGAAAGAAAATTTTAAAGCCTCCTGTTAGGCCATCATCTACACGACATAGCCCTGAATTTTCCAATGCGCAGCTCTTTGCAAAAGAGAGATATTGGCAAGGAAAAGCTGTCTTGTACCTTTGCATTTTTCTCCCAAACGAAGGACACTAGAAAGAACATTTTAAAGCCTGCTGTTAGGCCATCATCTACACGACATAGCCCTGAATTTTCCAATGCGCAGCTCTTTGCAAAAGAGAGATATTGGCAAGGAAAAGCTGTCTTGTACCTTTGCATTTTTCTCCCAAACGAAGGTCACTAGAAAGAAAATTTTAAAGCCTCCTGTTAGGCCATCATCTACACGACATAGCCCTGAATTTTCCAATGCGTAGCTCTTTGCAAAAGAGAGATATTTGCAAGGAAAAGCTGTCTTGTACCTTTGCATTTTTCTCCCAAACGAAGGACACTAGAAAGAAAATTTTAAAGCCTCCTGTTAGGCCATCATCTACACGACATAGCCCTGAATTTTCCAATGCGCAGCTCTTTGCAAAAGAGAGATATTGGCAAGGAAAAGCTGTCTTGTACCTTTGCATTTTTCTCCCAAACGAAGGACACTAGAAAGAAAATTTTAAAGCCTCCTGTTAGGCCATCATCTACACGACATAGCCCTGAATTTTCCAATGCGTAACTCTTTGCAAAAGAGAGATATTGGCAAGGAAAAGCTGTCTTGTACCTTTGCATTTTTCTCCCAAACGAAGGACACTAGAAAGAAAATTTTAAAGCCTCCTGTTAGGCCATCATCTACACGACATAGCCCTGAATTTTCCAATGCGCAGCTCTTTGCAAAAGAGAGATATTGGCAAGGAAAAGCTGTCTTGTACCATTGCATTTTTCTCCCAAACGAAGGACACTAGAAAGAACATTTTAAAGCCTGCTGTTAGGCCATCATCTACACGACATAGCCCTGAATTTTCCAATGCGCAGCTCTTTGCAAAAGAGAGATATTGGCAAGGAAAAGCTGTCTTGTACCTTTGCATTTTTCTCCCAAACGAAGGTCACTAGAAAGAAAATTTTAAAGCCTCCTGTTAGGCCATCATCTACACGACATAGCCCTGAATTTTCCAATGCGTAGCTCTTTGCAAAAGAGAGATATTTGCAAGGAAAAGCTGTCTTGTACCTTTGCATTTTTCTCCCAAACGAAGGACACTAGAAAGAAAATTTTAAAGCCTCCTGTTAGGCCATCATCTACACGACATAGCCCTGAATTTTCCAATGCGCAGCTCTTTGCAAAAGAGAGATATTGGCAAGGAAAAGCTGTCTTGTACCTTTGCATTTTTCTCCCAAACGAAGGACACTAGAAAGAAAATTTTAAAGCCTCCTGTTAGGCCATCATCTACACGACATAGCCCTGAATTTTCCAATGCGCAGCTCTTTGCAAAAGAGAGATATTGGCAAGGAAAAGCTGTCTTGTACCATTGCATTTTTCTCCCAAACGAAGGACACTAGAAAGAAAATTTTAAAGCCTCCTGTTAGGCCATCATCTACACGACATAGCCCTGAATTTTCCAATGCGCAGCTCTTTGCAAAAGAGAGATATTGGCAAGGAAAAACTGTCTTGTACCATTGCATTTTTCTCCCAAACGAAGGACACTAGAAAGAAAATGTTAAAGCCTCCTATTAGGCCATCATCTACACGACATAGCCCTGAATTTTCCAATGCGCAGCTCTTTGCAAAAGAGAGATATTGGCAAGGAAAAGCTGTCTTGTACCTTTGCATTTTTCTCCCAAACGAAGGTCACTAGAAAGAAAATTTTAAAGCCCCCTGTTAGGCCATCATCTACACGACATAGCCCTGAATTTTCCAATGCGCAGCTCTTTGCAAAAGAGAGATATTGGCAAGGAAAAGCTGTCTTGTACCATTGCATTTTTCTCCCAAACGAAGGACACTAGAAAGAAAATGTTAAAGCCTCCTGTTAGGCCATCATCTACACGACATAGCCCTGAATTTTCCAATGCGCAGCTCTTTGCAAAAGAGAGATATTGGCAAGGAAAAGCTGTCTTGTACCTTTGCATTTTTCTCCCAAACGAAGGTCACTAGAAAGAAAATTTTAAAGCCTCCTGTTAGGCCATCATCTACACGACATAGCCCTGAATTTTCCAATGCGCAGCTCTTTGCAAAAGAGAGATATTGGCAAGGAAAAGCTGTCTTGTACCATTGCATTTTTCTCCCAAACGAAGGACACTAGAAAGAAAATTTTAAAGCCTCCTGTTAGGCCATCATCTACACGACATAGCCCTGAATTTTCCAATGCGCAGCTCTTTGCAAAAGAGAGATATTGGCAAGGAAAAGCTGTCTTGTACCTTTGCATTTTTCTCCCAAACGAAGGTCACTAGAAAGAAAATTTTAAAGCCTCCTGTTAGGCCATCATCTACACGACATAGCCCTGAATTTTCCAATGCGTAGCTCTTTGCAAAAGAGAGATATTGGCAAGGAAAAGCTGTCTTGTACCTTTGCATTTTTCTCCCAAACGAAGGACACTAGAAAGAAAATTTTAAAGCCTCCTGTTAGGCCATCATCTACACGACATAGCCCTGAATTTTCCAATGCGCAGCTCTTTGCAAAAGAGAGATATTGGCAAGGAAAAGCTGTCTTGTACCTTTGCATTTTTCTCCCAAACGAAGGTCACTAGAAAGAAAATTTTAAAGCCTCCTGTTAGGCCATCATCTACACGACATAGCCCTGAATTTTCCAATGCGTAGCTCTTTGCAAAAGAGAGATATTTGCAAGGAAAAGCTGTCTTGTACCTTTGCATTTTTCTCCCAAACGAAGGACACTAGAAAGAAAATTTTAAAGCCTCCTGTTAGGCCATCATCTACACGACATAGCCCTGAATTTTCCAATGCGCAGCTCTTTGCAAAAGAGAGATATTGGCAAGGAAAAGCTGTCTTGTACCTTTGCATTTTTCTCCCAAACGAAGGACACTAGAAAGAAAATTTTAAAGCCTCCTGTTAGGCCATCATCTACACGACATAGCCCTGAATTTTCCAATGCGCAGCTCTTTGCAAAAGAGAGATATTGGCAAGGAAAAGCTGTCTTGTACCATTGCATTTTTCTCCCAAACGAAGGACACTAGAAAGAAAATTTTAAAGCCTCCTGTTAGGCCATCATCTACACGACATAGCCCTGAATTTTCCAATGCGCAGCTCTTTGCAAAAGAGAGATATTGGCAAGGAAAAGCTGTCTTGTACCATTGCATTTTTCTCCCAAACGAAGGACACTAGAAAGAAAATGTTAAAGCCTCCTGTTAGGCCATCATCTACACGACATAGCCCTGAATTTTCCAATGCGCAGCTCTTTGCAAAAGATAGATATTGGCAAGGAAAAACTGTCTTGTACCTTTGCATTTTTCTCCCAAACGAAGGACACTAGAAAGAAAATTTTAAAGCCTTCTGTTAGGCCATCATCTACACGACATAGCCCTGAATTTTCCAATGCGTAGCTCTTTGCAAAAGAGAGATATTTGCAAGGAAAAGCTGTCTTGTACCTTTGCATTTTTCTCCCAAACGAAGGACACTAGAAAGAAAATTTTAAAGCCTCCTGTTAGGCCATCATCTACACGACATAGCCCTGAATTTTCCAATGCGCAGCTCTTTGCAAAAGAGAGATATTGGCAAGGAAAAGCTGTCTTGTACCTTTGCATTTTTCTCCCAAACGAAGGAAACTAGAAAGAAAATTTTAAAGCCTCCTGTTAGGCCGTCATCTACACGACATAGCCCTGCATTTTCCAATGCGTAGCTCTTTGCAAAAGAGAGATATTGGCAAGGAAAAGCTGTCTTGTACCTTTGCATTTTTCTCCCAAACGAAGGACACTAGAAAGAAAATTTTAAAGCCTCCTGTTAGGCCATCATCTACACGACATAGCCCTGAATTTTCCAATGCGTAGCTCTTTGCAAAAGAGAGATATTGGCAAGGAAAAGCTGTCTTGTACCTTTGCATTTTTCTCCCTAACGAAGGACGCTAGAAAGAAAATTTTAAAGCCTCCTGTTAGGCCATCATCTACACGACATAGCCCTGATTTTTCCAATGCGCAGCTCTTTGCAAAAGAGAGATATTGGCAAGGAAAAGCTGTCTTGTACCTTTGCATTTTTCTCCCAAACGAAGGTCACTAGAAAGAAAATTTTAAAGCCTCCTGTTAGGCCATCATCTACACGACATAGCCCTGAATTTTCCAATGCGTAGCTCTTTGCAAAAGAGAGATATTGGCAAGGAAAAGCTGTCTTGTACCTTTGCATTTTTCTCCCAAACGAAGGAGACTAGAAAGAAAATTTTAAAGCCTCCTGTTAGGCCATCATCTACACGACATAGCCCTGAATTTTCCAATGCGCAGCTCTTTGCAAAAGAGAGATATTGGCAAGGAAAAGCTGTCTTGTACCATTGCATTTTTCTCCCAAACGAAGGACACTAGAAAGAACATTTTAAAGCCTGCTGTTAGGCCATCATCTACACGACATAGCCCTGAATTTTCCAATGCGCAGCTCTTTGCAAAAGAGAGATATTGGCAAGGAAAAGCTGTCTTGTACCTTTGCATTTTTCTCCCAAACGAAGGACACTAGAAAGAAAATTTTAAAGCCTCCTGTTAGGCCATCATCTACACGACATAGCCCTGAATTTTCCAATGCGCAGCTCTTTGCAAAAGAGAGATATTGGCAAGGAAAAGCTGTCTTGTACCATTGCATTTTTCTCCCAAACGAAGGACACTAGAAAGAAAATTTTAAAGCCTCCTGTTAGGCCATCATCTACACGACATAGCCCTGAATTTTCCAATGCGCAGCTCTTTGCAAAAGAGAGATATTGGCAAGGAAAAGCTGTCTTGTACCATTGCATTTTTCTCCCAAACGAAGGACACTAGAAAGAAAATGTTAAAGCCTCCTGTTAGGCCATCATCTACACGACATAGCCCTGAATTTTCCAATGCGCAGCTCTTTGCAAAAGAGAGATATTGGCAAGGAAAAGCTGTCTTGTACCTTTGCATTTTTCTCCCAAACGAAGGTCACTAGAAAGAAAATTTTAAAGCCCCCTGTTAGGCCATCATCTACACGACATAGCCCTGAATTTTCCAATGCGCAGCTCTTTGCAAAAGAGAGATATTGGCAAGGAAAAGCTGTCTTGTACCATTGCATTTTTCTCCCAAACGAAGGACACTAGAAAGAAAATGTTAAAGCCTCCTGTTAGGCCATCATCTACACGACATAGCCCTGAATTTTCCAATGCGCAGCTCTTTGCAAAAGAGAGATATTGGCAAGGAAAAGCTGTCTTGTACCTTTGCATTTTTCTCCCAAACGAAGGTCACTAGAAAGAAAATTTTAAAGCCTCCTGTTAGGCCATCATCTACACGACATAGCCCTGAATTTTCCAATGCGCAGCTCTTTGCAAAAGAGAGATATTGGCAAGGAAAAGCTGTCTTGTACCATTGCATTTTTCTCCCGAACGAAGGACACTAGAAAGAAAATTTTAAAGCCTCCTGTTAGGCCATCATCTACACGACATAGCCCTGAATTTTCCAATGCGCAGCTCTTTGCAAAAGAGAGATATTGGCAAGGAAAAGCTGTCTTGTACCTTTGCATTTTTCTCCCAAACGAAGGTCACTAGAAAGAAAATTTTAAAGCCTCCTGTTAGGCCATCATCTACACGACATAGCCCTGAATTTTCCAATGCGTAGCTCTTTGCAAAAGAGAGATATTGGCAAGGAAAAGCTGTCTTGTACCTTTGCATTTTTCTCCCAAACGAAGGTCACTAGAAAGAAAATTTTAAAGCCTCCTGTTAGGCCATCATCTACACGACATAGCCCTGAATTTTCCAATGCGTAGCTCTTTGCAAAAGAGAGATATTTGCAAGGAAAAGCTGTCTTGTACCTTTGCATTTTTCTCCCAAACGAAGGACACTAGAAAGAAAATTTTAAAGCCTCCTGTTAGGCCATCATCTACACGACATAGCCCTGAATTTTCCAATGCGCAGCTCTTTGCAAAAGAGAGATATTGGCAAGGAAAAGCTGTCTTGTACCTTTGCATTTTTCTCCCAAACGAAGGACACTAGAAAGAAAATTTTAAAGCCTCCTGTTAGGCCATCATCTACACGACATAGCCCTGAATTTTCCAATGCGCAGCTCTTTGCAAAAGAGAGATATTGGCAAGGAAAAGCTGTCTTGTACCATTGCATTTTTCTCCCAAACGAAGGACACTAGAAAGAAAATTTTAAAGCCTCCTGTTAGGCCATCATCTACACGACATAGCCCTGAATTTTCCAATGCGCAGCTCTTTGCAAAAGAGAGATATTGGCAAGGAAAAGCTGTCTTGTACCATTGCATTTTTCTCCCAAACGAAGGACACTAGAAAGAAAATGTTAAAGCCTCCTGTTAGGCCATCATCTACACGACATAGCCCTGAATTTTCCAATGCGCAGCTCTTTGCAAAAGATAGATATTGGCAAGGAAAAACTGTCTTGTACCTTTGCATTTTTCTCCCAAACGAAGGACACTAGAAAGAAAATTTTAAAGCCTCCTGTTAGGCCATCATCTACACGACATAGCCCTGAATTTTCCAATGCGTAGCTCTTTGCAAAAGAGAGATATTTGCAAGGAAAAGCTGTCTTGTACCTTTGCATTTTTCTCCCAAACGAAGGACACTAGAAAGAAAATTTTAAAGCCTCCTGTTAGGCCATCATCTACACGACATAGCCCTGAATTTTCCAATGCGCAGCTCTTTGCAAAAGAGAGATATTGGCAAGGAAAAGCTGTCTTGTACCTTTGCATTTTTCTCCCAAACGAAGGAAACTAGAAAGAAAATTTTAAAGCCTCCTGTTAGGCCGTCATCTACACGACATAGCCCTGCATTTTCCAATGCGTAGCTCTTTGCAAAAGAGAGATATTGGCAAGGAAAAGCTGTCTTGTACCTTTGCATTTTTCTCCCAAACGAAGGACACTAGAAAGAAAATTTTAAAGCCTCCTGTTAGGCCATCATCTACACGACATAGCCCTGAATTTTCCAATGCGTAGCTCTTTGCAAAAGAGAGATATTGGCAAGGAAAAGCTGTCTTGTACCTTTGCATTTTTCTCCCTAACGAAGGACGCTAGAAAGAAAATTTTAAAGCCTCCTGTTAGGCCATCATCTACACGACATAGCCCTGATTTTTCCAATGCGCAGCTCTTTGCAAAAGAGAGATATTGGCAAGGAAAAGCTGTCTTGTACCTTTGCATTTTTCTCCCAAACGAAGGTCACTAGAAAGAAAATTTTAAAGCCTCCTGTTAGGCCATCATCTACACGACATAGCCCTGAATTTTCCAATGCGTAGCTCTTTGCAAAAGAGAGATATTGGCAAGGAAAAGCTGTCTTGTACCTTTGCATTTTTCTCCCAAACGAAGGAGACTAGAAAGAAAATTTTAAAGCCTCCTGTTAGGCCATCATCTACACGACATAGCCCTGAATTTTCCAATGCGCAGCTCTTTGCAAAAGAGAGATATTGGCAAGGAAAAGCTGTCTTGTACCATTGCATTTTTCTCCCAAACGAAGGACACTAGAAAGAACATTTTAAAGCCTGCTGTTAGGCCATCATCTACACGACATAGCCCTGAATTTTCCAATGCGCAGCTCTTTGCAAAAGAGAGATATTGGCAAGGAAAAGCTGTCTTGTACCTTTGCATTTTTCTCCCAAACGAAGGTCACTAGAAAGAAAATTTTAAAGCCTCCTGTTAGGCCATCATCTACACGACATAGCCCTGAATTTTCCAATGCGTAGCTCTTTGCAAAAGAGAGAAATTGGCAAGGAAAAGCTGTCTTGTACCTTTGCATTTTTCTCCCAAACGAAGGACACTAGAAAGAAAATTTTAAAGCCTCCTGTTAGGCCATCATCTACACGACATAGCCCTGAATTTTCCAATGCGCAGCTCTTTGCAAAAGAGAGATATTGGCAAGGAAAAGCTGTCTTGTACCTTTGCATTTTTCTCCCAAACGAAGGTCACTAGAAAGAAAATTTTAAAGCCTCCTGTTAGGCCATCATCTACACGACATAGCCCTGAATTTTCCAATGCGTAGCTCTTTGCAAAAGAGAGATATTTGCAAGGAAAAGCTGTCTTGTACCTTTGCATTTTTCTCCCAAACGAAGGACACTAGAAAGAAAATTTTAAAGCCTCCTGTTAGGCCATCATCTACACGACATAGCCCTGAATTTTCCAATGCGCAGCTCTTTGCAAAAGAGAGATATTGGCAAGGAAAAGCTGTCTTGTACCATTGCATTTTTCTCCCAAACGAAGGACACTAGAAAGAAAATTTTAAAGCCTCCTGTTAGGCCATCATCTACACGACATAGCCCTGAATTTTCCAATGCGCAGCTCTTTGCAAAAGAGAGATATTGGCAAGGAAAAGCTGTCTTGTACCATTGCATTTTTCTCCCAAACGAAGGACACTAGAAAGAAAATGTTAAAGCCTCCTGTTAGGCCATCATCTACACGACATAGCCCTGAATTTTCCAATGCGCAGCTCTTTGCAAAAGATAGATATTGGCAAGGAAAAACTGTCTTGTACCTTTGCATTTTTCTCCCAAACGAAGGACACTAGAAAGAAAATTTTAAAGCCTCCTGTTAGGCCATCATCTACACGACATAGCCCTGAATTTTCCAATGCGTAGCTCTTTGCAAAAGAGAGATATTTGCAAGGAAAAGCTGTCTTGTACCTTTGCATTTTTCTCCCAAACGAAGGACACTAGAAAGAAAATTTTAAAGCCTCCTGTTAGGCCATCATCTACACGACATAGCCCTGAATTTTCCAATGCGCAGCTCTTTGCAAAAGAGAGATATTGGCAAGGAAAAGCTGTCTTGTACCTTTGCATTTTTCTCCCAAACGAAGGAAACTAGAAAGAAAATTTTAAAGCCTCCTGTTAGGCCGTCATCTACACGACATAGCCCTGAATTTTCCAATGCGTAGCTCTTTGCAAAAGAGAGATATTGGCAAGGAAAAGCTGTCTTGTACCTTTGCATTTTTCTCCCAAACGAAGGACACTAGAAAGAAAATTTTAAAGCCTCCTGTTAGGCCATCATCTACACGACATAGCCCTGAATTTTCCAATGCGTAGCTCTTTGCAAAAGAGAGATATTGGCAAGGAAAAGCTGTCTTGTACCTTTGCATTTTTCTCCCTAACGAAGGACGCTAGAAAGAAAATTTTAAAGCCTCCTGTTAGGCCATCATCTACACGACATAGCCCTGATTTTTCCAATGCGCAGCTCTTTGCAAAAGAGAGATATTGGCAAGGAAAAGCTGTCTTGTACCTTTGCATTTTTCTCCCAAACGAAGGTCACTAGAAAGAAAATTTTAAAGCCTCCTGTTAGGCCATCATCTACACGACATAGCCCTGAATTTTCCAATGCGTAGCTCTTTGCAAAAGAGAGATATTGGCAAGGAAAAGCTGTCTTGTACCTTTGCATTTTTCTCCCAAACGAAGGACACTAGAAAGAAAATTTTAAAGCCTCCTGTTAGGCCATCATCTACACGACATAGCCCTGAATTTTCCAATGCGCAGCTCTTTGCAAAAGAGAGATATTGGCAAGGAAAAGCTGTCTTGTACCATTGCATTTTTCTCCCAAACGAAGGACACTAGAAAGAACATTTTAAAGCCTGCTGTTAGGCCATCATCTACACGACATAGCCCTGAATTTTCCAATGCGCAGCTCTTTGCAAAAGAGAGATATTGGCAAGGAAAAGCTGTCTTGTACCTTTGCATTTTTCTCCCAAACGAAGGTCACTAGAAAGAAAATTTTAAAGCCTCCTGTTAGGCCATCATCTACACGACATAGCCCTGAATTTTCCAATGCGTAGCTCTTTGCAAAAGAGAGATATTTGCAAGGAAAAGCTGTCTTGTACCTTTGCATTTTTCTCCCAAACGAAGGACACTAGAAAGAAAATTTTAAAGCCTCCTGTTAGGCCATCATCTACACGACATAGCCCTGAATTTTCCAATGCGCAGCTCTTTGCAAAAGAGAGATATTGGCAAGGAAAAGCTGTCTTGTACCTTTGCATTTTTCTCCCAAACGAAGGACACTAGAAAGAAAATTTTAAAGCCTCCTGTTAGGCCATCATCTACACGACATAGCCCTGAATTTTCCAATGCGCAGCTCTTTGCAAAAGAGAGATATTGGCAAGGAAAAGCTGTCTTGTACCATTGCATTTTTCTCCCAAACGAAGGACACTAGAAAGAAAATTTTAAAGCCTCCTGTTAGGCCATCATCTACACGACATAGCCCTGAATTTTCCAATGCGCAGCTCTTTGCAAAAGAGAGATATTGGCAAGGAAAAGCTGTCTTGTACCATTGCATTTTTCTCCCAAACGAAGGACACTAGAAAGAAAATGTTAAAGCCTCCTGTTAGGCCATCATCTACACGACATAGCCCTGAATTTTCCAATGCGCAGCTCTTTGCAAAAGAGAGATATTGGCAAGGAAAAGCTGTCTTGTACCTTTGCATTTTTCTCCCAAACGAAGGTCACTAGAAAGAAAATTTTAAAGCCCCCTGTTAGGCCATCATCTACACGACATAGCCCTGAATTTTCCAATGCGCAGCTCTTTGCAAAAGAGAGATATTGGCAAGGAAAAGCTGTCTTGTACCATTGCATTTTTCTCCCAAACGAAGGACACTAGAAAGAAAATGTTAAAGCCTCCTGTTAGGCCATCATCTACACGACATAGCCCTGAATTTTCCAATGCGCAGCTCTTTGCAAAAGAGAGATATTGGCAAGGAAAAGCTGTCTTGTACCTTTGCATTTTTCTCCCAAACGAAGGTCACTAGAAAGAAAATTTTAAAGCCTCCTGTTAGGCCATCATCTACACGACATAGCCCTGAATTTTCCAATGCGCAGCTCTTTGCAAAAGAGAGATATTGGCAAGGAAAAGCTGTCTTGTACCATTGCATTTTTCTCCCAAACGAAGGACACTAGAAAGAAAATTTTAAAGCCTCCTGTTAGGCCATCATCTACACGACATAGCCCTGAATTTTCCAATGCGTAGCTCTTTGCAAAAGAGAGATATTGGCAAGGAAAAGCTGTCTTGTACCTTTGCATTTTTCTCCCAAACGAAGGACACTAGAAAGAAAATTTTAAAGCCTCCTGTTAGGCCATCATCTACACGACATAGCCCTGAATTTTCCAATGCGTAGCTCTTTGCAAAAGAGAGATATTGGCAAGGAAAAGCTGTCTTGTACCTTTGCATTTTTCTCCCTAACGAAGGACGCTAGAAAGAAAATTTTAAAGCCTCCTGTTAGGCCATCATCTACACGACATAGCCCTGAATTTTCCAATGCGTAGCTCTTTGCAAAAGAGAGATATTGGCAAGGAAAAGCTGTCTTGTACCTTTGCATTTTTCTCCCAAACGAAGGACACTAGAAAGAAAATTTTAAAGCCTCCTGTTAGGCCATCATCTACACGACATAGCCCTGAATTTTCCAATGCGCAGCTCTTTGCAAAAGAGAGATATTGGCAAGGAAAAGCTGTCTTGTACCATTGCATTTTTCTCCCAAACGAAGGACACTAGAAAGAACATTTTAAAGCCTGCTGTTAGGCCATCATCTACACGACATAGCCCTGAATTTTCCAATGCGCAGCTCTTTGCAAAAGAGAGATATTGGCAAGGAAAAGCTGTCTTGTACCTTTGCATTTTTCTCCCAAACGAAGGTCACTAGAAAGAAAATTTTAAAGCCTCCTGTTAGGCCATCATCTACACGACATAGCCCTGAATTTTCCAAAGCGTAGCTCTTTGCAAAAGAGAGATATTTGCAAGGAAAAGCTGTCTTGTACCTTTGCATTTTTCTCCCAAACGAAGGAAACTAGAAAGAAAATTTTAAAGCCTCCTGTTAGGCCGTCATCTACACGACATAGCCCTGAATTTTCCAATGCGTAGCTCTTTGCAAAAGAGAGATATTGGCAAGGAAAAGCTGTCTTGTACCTTTGCATTTTTCTCCCAAACGAAGGACACTAGAAAGAAAATTTTAAAGCCTCCTGTTAGGCCATCATCTACACGACATAGCCCTGAATTTTCCAATGCGTAGCTCTTTGCAAAAGAGAGATATTGGCAAGGAAAAGCTGTCTTGTACCTTTGCATTTTTCTCCCTAACGAAGGACGCTAGAAAGAAAATTTTAAAGCCTCCTGTTAGGCCATCATCTACACGACATAGCCCTGATTTTTCCAATGCGCAGCTCTTTGCAAAAGAGAGATATTGGCAAGGAAAAGCTGTCTTGTACCTTTGCATTTTTCTCCCAAACGAAGGTCACTAGAAAGAAAATTTTAAAGCCTCCTGTTAGGCCATCATCTACACGACATAGCCCTGAATTTTCCAATGCGTAGCTCTTTGCAAAAGAGAGATATTGGCAAGGAAAAGCTGTCTTGTACCTTTGCATTTTTCTCCCAAACGAAGGACACTAGAAAGAAAATTTTAAAGCCTCCTGTTAGGCCATCATCTACACGACATAGCCCTGAATTTTCCAATGCGCAGCTCTTTGCAAAAGAGAGATATTGGCAAGGAAAAGCTGTCTTGTACCATTGCATTTTTCTCCCAAACGAAGGACACTAGAAAGAACATTTTAAAGCCTGCTGTTAGGCCATCATCTACACGACATAGCCCTGAATTTTCCAATGCGCAGCTCTTTGCAAAAGAGAGATATTGGCAAGGAAAAGCTGTCTTGTACCTTTGCATTTTTCTCCCAAACGAAGGTCACTAGAAAGAAAATTTTAAAGCCTCCTGTTAGGCCATCATCTACACGACATAGCCCTGAATTTTCCAATGCGTAGCTCTTTGCAAAAGAGAGATATTTGCAAGGAAAAGCTGTCTTGTACCTTTGCATTTTTCTCCCAAACGAAGGACACTAGAAAGAAAATTTTAAAGCCTCCTGTTAGGCCATCATCTACACGACATAGCCCTGAATTTTCCAATGCGCAGCTCTTTGCAAAAGAGAGATATTGGCAAGGAAAAGCTGTCTTGTACCTTTGCATTTTTCTCCCAAACGAAGGACACTAGAAAGAAAATTTTAAAGCCTCCTGTTAGGCCATCATCTACACGACATAGCCCTGAATTTTCCAATGCGCAGCTCTTTGCAAAAGAGAGATATTGGCAAGGAAAAGCTGTCTTGTACCATTGCATTTTTCTCCCAAACGAAGGACACTAGAAAGAAAATTTTAAAGCCTCCTGTTAGGCCATCATCTACACGACATAGCCCTGAATTTTCCAATGCGCAGCTCTTTGCAAAAGAGAGATATTGGCAAGGAAAAGCTGTCTTGTACCATTGCATTTTTCTCCCAAACGAAGGACACTAGAAAGAAAATGTTAAAGCCTCCTGTTAGGCCATCATCTACACGACATAGCCCTGAATTTTCCAATGCGCAGCTCTTTGCAAAAGAGAGATATTGGCAAGGAAAAGCTGTCTTGTACCTTTGCATTTTTCTCCCAAACGAAGGTCACTAGAAAGAAAATTTTAAAGCCCCCTGTTAGGCCATCATCTACACGACATAGCCCTGAATTTTCCAATGCGCAGCTCTTTGCAAAAGAGAGATATTGGCAAGGAAAAGCTGTCTTGTACCATTGCATTTTTCTCCCAAACGAAGGACACTAGAAAGAAAATGTTAAAGCCTCCTGTTAGGCCATCATCTACACGACATAGCCCTGAATTTTCCAATGCGCAGCTCTTTGCAAAAGAGAGATATTGGCAAGGAAAAGCTGTCTTGTACCTTTGCATTTTTCTCCCAAACGAAGGTCACTAGAAAGAAAATTTTAAAGCCTCCTGTTAGGCCATCATCTACACGACATAGCCCTGAATTTTCCAATGCGCAGCTCTTTGCAAAAGAGAGATATTGGCAAGGAAAAGCTGTCTTGTACCATTGCATTTTTCTCCCAAACGAAGGACACTAGAAAGAAAATTTTAAAGCCTCCTGTTAGGCCATCATCTACACGACATAGCCCTGAATTTTCCAATGCGTAGCTCTTTGCAAAAGAGAGATATTGGCAAGGAAAAGCTGTCTTGTACCTTTGCATTTTTCTCCCAAACGAAGGACACTAGAAAGAAAATTTTAAAGCCTCCTGTTAGGCCATCATCTACACGACATAGCCCTGAATTTTCCAATGCGTAGCTCTTTGCAAAAGAGAGATATTGGCAAGGAAAAGCTGTCTTGTACCTTTGCATTTTTCTCCCTAACGAAGGACGCTAGAAAGAACATTTTAAAGCCTCCTGTTAGGCCATCATCTACACGACATAGCCCTGATTTTTCCAATGCGCAGCTCTTTGCAAAAGAGAGATATTGGCAAGGAAAAGCTGTCTTGTACCTTTGCATTTTTCTCCCAAACGAAGGTCACTAGAAAGAAAATTTTAAAGCCTCCTGTTAGGCCATCATCTACACGACATAGCCCTGAATTTTCCAATGCGTAGCTCTTTGCAAAAGAGAGATATTGGCAAGGAAAAGCTGTCTTGTACCTTTGCATTTTTCTCCCAAACGAAGGACACTAGAAAGAAAATTTTAAAGCCTCCTGTTAGGCCATCATCTACACGACATAGCCCTGAATTTTCCAATGCGCAGCTCTTTGCAAAAGAGAGATATTGGCAAGGAAAAGCTGTCTTGTACCATTGCATTTTTCTCCCAAACGAAGGACACTAGAAAGAACATTTTAAAGCCTGCTGTTAGGCCATCATCTACACGACATAGCCCTGAATTTTCCAATGCGCAGCTCTTTGCAAAAGAGAGATATTGGCAAGGAAAAGCTGTCTTGTACCTTTGCATTTTTCTCCCAAACGAAGGTCACTAGAAAGAAAATTTTAAAGCCTCCTGTTAGGCCATCATCTACACGACATAGCCCTGAATTTTCCAATGCGTAGCTCTTTGCAAAAGAGAGATATTTGCAAGGAAAAGCTGTCTTGTACCTTTGCATTTTTCTCCCAAACGAAGGACACTAGAAAGAAAATTTTAAAGCCTCCTGTTAGGCCATCATCTACACGACATAGCCCTGAATTTTCCAATGCGCAGCTCTTTGCAAAAGAGAGATATTGGCAAGGAAAAGCTGTCTTGTACCTTTGCATTTTTCTCCCAAACGAAGGACACTAGAAAGAAAATTTTAAAGCCTCCTGTTAGGCCATCATCTACACGACATAGCCCTGAATTTTCCAATGCGCAGCTCTTTGCAAAAGAGAGATATTGGCAAGGAAAAGCTGTCTTGTACCATTGCATTTTTCTCCCAAACGAAGGACACTAGAAAGAAAATTTTAAAGCCTCCTGTTAGGCCATCATCTACACGACATAGCCCTGAATTTTCCAATGCGCAGCTCTTTGCAAAAGAGAGATATTGGCAAGGAAAAGCTGTCTTGTACCATTGCATTTTTCTCCCAAACGAAGGACACTAGAAAGAAAATGTTAAAGCCTCCTGTTAGGCCATCATCTACACGACATAGCCCTGAATTTTCCAATGCGCAGCTCTTTGCAAAAGAGAGATATTGGCAAGGAAAAGCTGTCTTGTACCTTTGCATTTTTCTCCCAAACGAAGGTCACTAGAAAGAAAATTTTAAAGCCCCCTGTTAGGCCATCATCTACACGACATAGCCCTGAATTTTCCAATGCGCAGCTCTTTGCAAAAGAGAGATATTGGCAAGGAAAAGCTGTCTTGTACCATTGCATTTTTCTCCCAAACGAAGGACACTAGAAACAAAATGTTAAAGCCTCCTGTTAGGCCATCATCTACACGACATAGCCCTGAATTTTCCAATGCGCAGCTCTTTGCAAAAGAGAGATATTGGCAAGGAAAAGCTGTCTTGTACCTTTGCATTTTTCTCCCAAACGAAGGTCACTAGAAAGAAAATTTTAAAGCCTCCTGTTAGGCCATCATCTACACGACATAGCCCTGAATTTTCCAATGCGCAGCTCTTTGCAAAAGAGAGATATTGGCAAGGAAAAGCTGTCTTGTACCATTGCATTTTTCTCCCAAACGAAGGACACTAGAAAGAAAATTTTAAAGCCTCCTGTTAGGCCATCATCTACACGACATAGCCCTGAATTTTCCAATGCGCAGCTCTTTGCAAAAGAGAGATATTGGCAAGGAAAAGCTGTCTTGTACCTTTGCATTTTTCTCCCAAACGAAGGTCACTAGAAAGAAAATTTTATAGCCTCCTGTTAGGCCATCATCTACACGACATAGCCCTGAATTTTCCAATGCGTAGCTCTTTGCAAAAGAGAGATATTGGCAAGGAAAAGCTGTCTTGTACCTTTGCATTTTTCTCCCAAACGAAGGACACTAGAAAGAAAATTTTAAAGCCTCCTGTTAGGCCATCATCTACACGACATAGCCCTGAATTTTCCAATGCGCAGCTCTTTGCAAAAGAGAGATATTGGCAAGGAAAAGCTGTCTTGTACCATTGCATTTTTCTCCCAAACGAAGGACACTAGAAAGAACATTTTAAAGCCTGCTGTTAGGCCATCATCTACACGACATAGCCCTGAATTTTCCAATGCGCAGCTCTTTGCAAAAGAGAGATATTGGCAAGGAAAAGCTGTCTTGTACCTTTGCATTTTTCTCCCAAACGAAGGTCACTAGAAAGAAAATTTTAAAGCCTCCTGTTAGGCCATCATCTACACGACATAGCCCTGAATTTTCCAATGCGTAGCTCTTTGCAAAAGAGAGATATTTGCAAGGAAAAGCTGTCTTGTACCTTTGCATTTTTCTCCCAAACGAAGGACACTAGAAAGAAAATTTTAAAGCCTCCTGTTAGGCCATCATCTACACGACATAGCCCTGAATTTTCCAATGCGCAGCTCTTTGCAAAAGAGAGATATTGGCAAGGAAAAGCTGTCTTGTACCTTTGCATTTTTCTCCCAAACGAAGGACACTAGAAAGAAAATTTTAAAGCCTCCTGTTAGGCCATCATCTACACGACATAGCCCTGAATTTTCCAATGCGCAGCTCTTTGCAAAAGAGAGATATTGGCAAGGAAAAGCTGTCTTGTACCATTGCATTTTTCTCCCAAACGAAGGACACTAGAAAGAAAATTTTAAAGCCTCCTGTTAGGCCATCATCTACACGACATAGCCCTGAATTTTCCAATGCGCAGCTCTTTGCAAAAGAGAGATATTGGCAAGGAAAAGCTGTCTTGTACCATTGCATTTTTCTCCCAAACGAAGGACACTAGAAAGAAAATGTTAAAGCCTCCTGTTAGGCCATCATCTACACGACATAGCCCTGAATTTTCCAATGCGCAGCTCTTTGCAAAAGATAGATATTGGCAAGGAAAAGCTGTCTTGTACCTTTGCATTTTTCTCCCAAACGAAGGACACTAGAAAGAAAATTTTAAAGCCTCCTGTTAGGTTATCATCTACACGACATAGCCCTGAATTTTCCAATGCGTAGCTCTTTGCAAAAGAGAGATATTTGCAAGGAAAAGCTGTCTTGTACCTTTGCATTTTTCTCCCAAACGAAGGACACTAGAAAGAAAATTTTAAAGCCTCCTGTTAGGCGATCATCTACACGACATAGCCCTGAATTTTCCAATGCGCAGCTCTTTGCAAAAGAGAGATATTGGCAAGGAAAAGCTGTCTTGTACCTTTGCATTTTTCTCCCAAACGAAGGACACTAGAAAGAAAATTTTAAAGCCTCCTGTTAGGCCATCATCTACACGACATAGCCCTGAATTTTCCAATGCGCAGCTCTTTGCAAAAGAGAGATATTGGCAAGGAAAAGCTGTCTTGTACCATTGCATTTTTCTCCCAAACGAAGGACACTAGAAAGAAAATTTTAAAGCCTCCTGTTAGGCCATCATCTACACGACATAGCCCTAAATTTTCCAATGCGCAGCTCTTTGCAAAAGAGAGATATTGGCAAGGAAAAGCTGTCTTGTACCATTGCATTTTTCTCCCAAACGAAGGACACTAGAAAGAAAATGTTAAAGCCTCCTGTTAGGCCATCATCTACACGACATAGCCCTGAATTTTCCAATGCGCAGCTCTTTGCAAAAGAGAGATATTGGCAAGGAAAAGCTGTCTTGTACCTTTGCATTTTTCTCCCAAACGAAGGTCACTAGAAAGAAAATTTTAAAGCCCCCTGTTAGGCCATCATCTACACGACATAGCCCTGAATTTTCCAATGCGCAGCTCTTTGCAAAAGAGAGATATTGGCAAGGAAAAGCTGTCTTGTACCATTGCATTTTTCTCCCAAACGAAGGACACTAGAAAGAAAATGTTAAAGCCTCCTGTTAGGCCATCATCTACACGACATAGCCCTGAATTTTCCAATGCGCAGCTCTTTGCAAAAGAGAGATATTTGCAAGGAAAAGCTGTCTTGTACCTTTGCATTTCTCTCCCAAACGAAGGACACTAGAAAGAAAATTTTAAAGCCTCCTGTTAGGCCATCATCTACACGACATAGCCCTGAATTTTCCAATGCGCAGCTCTTTGCAAAAGAGAGATATTGGCAAGGAAAAGCTGTCTTGTACCTTTGCATTTTTCTCCCAAACGAAGGTCACTAGAAAGAAAATTTTAAAGCCCCCTGTTAGGCCATCATCTACACGACATAGCCCTGAATTTTCCAATGCGCAGCTCTTTGCAAAAGAGAGATATTGGCAAGGAAAAGCTGTCTTGTACCATTGCATTTTTCTCCCAAACGAAGGACACTAGAAAGAAAATGTTAAAGCCTCCTGTTAGGCCATCATCTACACGACATAGCCCTGAATTTTCCAATGCGCAGCTCTTTGCAAAAGAGAGATATTGGCAAGGAAAAGCTGTCTTGTACCTTTGCATTTTTCTCCCAAACGAAGGTCACTAGAAAGAAAATTTTAAAGCCTCCTGTTAGGCCATCATCTACACGACATAGCCCTGAATTTTCCAATGCGTAGCTCTTTGCAAAAGAGAGATATTGGCAAGGAAAAGCTGTCTTGTACCATTGCATTTTTCTCCCAAACGAAGGACACTAGAAAGAACATTTTAAAGCCTGCTGTTAGGCCATCATCTACACGACATAGCCCTGAATTTTCCAATGCGCAGCTCTTTGCAAAAGAGAGATATTTGCAAGGAAAAGCTGTCTTGTACCTTTGCATTTTTCTCCCAAACGAAGGACACTAGAAAGAAAATTTTAAAGCCTCCTGTTAGGCCATCATCTACACGACATAGCCCTGAATTTTCCAATGCGCAGCTCTTTGCAAAAGAGAGATATTGGCAAGGAAAAGCTGTCTTGTACCTTTGCATTTTTCTCCCAAACGAAGGACACTAGAAAGAAAATTTTAAAGCCTCCTGTTAGGCCATCATCTACACGACATAGCCCTGAATTTTCCAATGCGCAGCTCTTTGCAAAAGAGAGATATTGGCAAGGAAAAGCTGTCTTGTACCATTGCATTTTTCTCCCAAACGAAGGACACTAGAAAGAAAATTTTAAAGCCTCCTGTTAGGCCATCATCTACACGACATAGCCCTGAATTTTCCAATGCGCAGCTCTTTGCAAAAGTGAGATATTGGCAAGGAAAAGCTGTCTTGTACTATTGCATTTTTCTCCCAAACGAAGGACACTAGAAAGAAAATGTTAAAGCCTCCTGTTAGGCCATCATCTACACGACATAGCCCTGAATTTTCCAATGCGCAGCTCTTTGCAAAAGAGAGATATTGGCAAGGAAAAGCTGTCTTGTACCTTTGCATTTTTCTCCCAAACGAAGGTCACTAGAAAGAAAATTTTAAAGCCCCCTGTTAGGCCATCATCTACACGACATAGCCCTGAATTTTCCAATGCGCAGCTCTTTGCAAAAGAGAGATATTGGCAAGGAAAAGTTGTCTTGTACCATTGCATTTTTCTCCCAAACGAAGGACACTAGAAAGAACATTTTAAAGCCTGCTGTTAGGCCATCATCTACACGACATAGCCCTGAATTTTCCAATGCGCAGCTCTTTGCAAAAGAGAGATATTGGCAAGGAAAAGCTGTCTTGTACCTTTGCATTTTTCTCCCAAACGAAGGTCACTAGAAAGAAAATTTTAAAGCCTCCTGTTAGGCCATCATCTACACGACATAGCCCTGAATTTTCCAATGCGTAGCTCTATGCAAAAGAGAGATATTTGCAAGGAAAAGCTGTCTTGTACCTTTGCATTTTTCTCCCAAACGAAGGTCACTAGAAAGAAAATTTTAAAGCCTCCTGTTAGGCCATCATCTACACGACATAGCCCTGAATTTTCCAATGCGTAGCTCTATGCAAAAGAGAGATATTTGCAAGGAAAAGCTGTCTTGTACCTTTGCATTTTTCTCCCAAACGAAGGACACTAGAAAGAAAATTTTAAAGCCTCCTGTTAGGCCATCATCTACACGACATAGCCCTGAATTTTCCAATGCGCAGCACTTTGCAAAAGAGAGATATTGGCAAGGAAAAGCTGTCTTGTACCTTTGCATTTTTCTCCCAAACGAAGGACACTAGAAAGAAAATTTTAAAGCCTCCTGTTAGGCCATCATCTACACGACATAGCCCTGAATTTTCCAATGCGCAGCTCTTTGCAAAAGAGAGATATTGGCAAGGAAAAGCTGTCTTGTACCATTGCATTTTTCTCCCAAACGAAGGACACTAGAAAGAAAATTGTAAAGCCTCCTGTTAGGCCATCATCTACACGACATAGCCCTGAATTTTCCAATGCGCAGCTCTTTGCAAAAGAGAGATATTGGCAAGGAAAAGCTGTCTTGTACCTTTGCATTTTTCTCCCAAACGAAGGTCACTAGAAAGAAAATTTTAAAGCCCCCTGTTAGGCCATCATCTACACGACATAGCCCTGAATTTTCCAATGCGCAGCTCTTTGCAAAAGAGAGATATTGGCAAGGAAAAGCTGTCTTGTACCATTGCATTTTTCTCCCAAACGAAGGACACTAGAAAGAAAATGTTAAAGCCTCCTGTTAGGCCATCATCTACACGACATAGCCCTGAATTTTCCAATGCGCAGCTCTTTGCAAAAGAGAGATATTGGCAAGGAAAAGCTGTCTTGTACCTTTGCATTTTTCTCCCAAACGAAGGACACTAGAAAGAAAATTTTAAAGCCTCCTGTTAGGCCATCATCTACACGACATAGCCCTGAATTTTCCAATGCGCAGCTCTTTGCAAAAGAGAGATATTGGCAAGGAAAAGCTGTCTTGTACCATTGCATTTTTCTCCCAAACGAAGGACACTAGAAAGAAAATTTTAAAGCCTCCTGTTAGGCCATCATCTACACGACATAGCCCTGAATTTTCCAATGCGCAGCTCTTTGCAAAAGAGAGATATTGGCAAGGAAAAGCTGTCTTGTACCATTGCATTTTTCTCCCAAACGAAGGACACTAGAAAGAAAATGTTAAAGCCTCCTGTTAGGCCATCATCTACACGACATAGCCCTGAATTTTCCAATGCGCAGCTCTTTGCAAAAGAGAGATATTGGCAAGGAAAAGCTGTCTTGTACCTTTGCATTTTTCTCCCAAACGAAGGTCACTAGAAAGAAAATTTTAAAGCCCCCTGTTAGGCCATCATCTACACGACATAGCCCTGAATTTTCCAATGCGCAGCTATTTGCAAAAGAGAGATATTGGCAAGGAAAAGCTGTCTTGTACCATTGCATTTTTCTCCCAAACGAAGGACACTAGAAAGAACATTTTAAAGCCTGCTGTTAGGCCATCATCTACACGACATAGCCCTGGATTTTCCAATGCGCAGCTCTTTGCAAAAGAGAGATATTGGCAAGGAAAAGCTGTCTTGTACCTTTGCATTTTTCTCCCAAACGAAGGTCACTAGAAAGAAAATTTTAAAGCCTCCTGTTAGGCCATCATCTACACGACATAGCCCTGAATTTTCCAATGCGTAGCTCTTTGCAAAAGAGAGATATTTGCAAGGAAAAGCTGTCTTGTACCTTTGCATTTTTCTCCCAAACGAAGGACACTAGAAAGAAAATTTGAAAGCCTCCTGTTAGGCCATCATCTACACGACATAGCCCTGAATTTTCCAATGCGCAGCTCTTTGCAAAAGAGAGATATTGGCAAGGAAAAGCTGTCTTGTACCTTTGCATTTTTCTCCCAAACGAAGGACACTAGAAAGAACATTTTAAAGCCTCCTATTAGGCCATCATCTACACGACATAGCCCTGAATTTTCCAATGCGCAGCTCTTTGCAAAAAGGAGATATTGGCAAGGAAAAGCTGTCTTGTACCATTGCATTTTTCTCCCAAACGAAGGACACTAGAAAGAAAATTTTAAAGCCTCCTGTTAGGCCATCATCTACACGACATAGCCCTGAATTTTCCAATGCGCAGCTCTTTGCAAAAGAGAGATATTGGCAAGGAAAAGCTGTCTTGTACCTTTGCATTTTTCTCCCAAACGAAGGTCACTAGAAAGAAAATTTTAAAGCCCCCTGTTAGGCCATCATCTACACGACATAGCCCTGAATTTTCCAATGCGCAGCTCTTTGCAAAAGAGAGATATTGGCAAGGAAAAGCTGTCTTGTACCATTGCATTTTTCTCCCAAACGAAGGACACTAGAAAGAAAATGTTAAAGCCTCCTGTTAGGCCATCATCTACACGACATAGCCCTGAATTTTCCAATGCGCAGCTCTTTGCAAAAGAGAGATATTGGCAAGGAAAAGCTGTCTTGTACCTTTGCATTTTTCTCCCAAACGAAGGTCACTAGAAAGAAAATTTTAAAGCCTCCTGTTAGGCCATCATCTACACGACATAGCCCTGAATTTTCCAATGCGTAGCTCTTTGCAAAAGAGAGATATTGGCAAGGAAAAGCTGTCTTGTACCATTGCATTTTTCTCCCAAACGAAGGACACTAGAAAGAACATTTTAAAGCCTGCTGTTAGGCCATCATCTACACGACATAGCCCTGAATTTTCCAATGCGCAGCTCTTTGCAAAAGAGAGATATTTGCAAGGAAAAGCTGTCTTGTACCTTTGCATTTTTCTCCCAAACGAAGGACACTAGAAAGAAAATTTTAAAGCCTCCTGTTAGGCCATCATCTACACGACATAGCCCTGAATTTTCCAATGCGCAGCTCTTTGCAAAAGAGAGATATTGGCAAGGAAAAGCTGTCTTGTACCTTTGCATTTTTCTCCCAAACGAAGGACACTAGAAAGAAAATTTTAAAGCCTCCTGTTAGGCCATCATCTACACGACATAGCCCTGAATTTTCCAATGCGCAGCTCTTTGCAAAAGAGAGATATTGGCAAGGAAAAGCTGTCTTGTACCATTGCATTTTTCTCCCAAACGAAGGACACTAGAAAGAAAATTTTAAAGCCTCCTGTTAGGCCATCATCTACACGACATAGCCCTGAATTTTCCAATGCGCAGCTCTTTGCAAAAGTGAGATATTGGCAAGGAAAAGCTGTCTTGTACTATTGCATTTTTCTCCCAAACGAAGGACACTAGAAAGAAAATGTTAAAGCCTCCTGTTAGGCCATCATCTACACGACATAGCCCTGAATTTTCCAATGCGCAGCTCTTTGCAAAAGAGAGATATTGGCAAGGAAAAGCTGTCTTGTACCTTTGCATTTTTCTCCCAAACGAAGGTCACTAGAAAGAAAATTTTAAAGCCCCCTGTTAGGCCATCATCTACACGACATAGCCCTGAATTTTCCAATGCGCAGCTCTTTGCAAAAGAGAGATATTGGCAAGGAAAAGTTGTCTTGTACCATTGCATTTTTCTCCCAAACGAAGGACACTAGAAAGAACATTTTAAAGCCTGCTGTTAGGCCATCATCTACACGACATAGCCCTGAATTTTCCAATGCGCAGCTCTTTGCAAAAGAGAGATATTGGCAAGGAAAAGCTGTCTTGTACCTTTGCATTTTTCTCCCAAACGAAGGTCACTAGAAAGAAAATTTTAAAGCCTCCTGTTAGGCCATCATCTACACGACATAGCCCTGAATTTTCCAATGCGTAGCTCTATGCAAAAGAGAGATATTTGCAAGGAAAAGCTGTCTTGTACCTTTGCATTTTTCTCCCAAACGAAGGTCACTAGAAAGAAAATTTTAAAGCCTCCTGTTAGGCCATCATCTACACGACATAGCCCTGAATTTTCCAATGCGTAGCTCTATGCAAAAGAGAGATATTTGCAAGGAAAAGCTGTCTTGTACCTTTGCATTTTTCTCCCAAACGAAGGACACTAGAAAGAAAATTTTAAAGCCTCCTGTTAGGCCATCATCTACACGACATAGCCCTGAATTTTCCAATGCGCAGCACTTTGCAAAAGAGAGATATTGGCAAGGAAAAGCTGTCTTGTACCTTTGCATTTTTCTCCCAAACGAAGGACACTAGAAAGAAAATTGTAAAGCCTCCTGTTAGGCCATCATCTACACGACATAGCCCTGAATTTTCCAATGCGCAGCTCTTTGCAAAAGAGAGATATTGGCAAGGAAAAGCTGTCTTGTACCTTTGCATTTTTCTCCCAAACGAAGGTCACTAGAAAGAAAATTTTAAAGCCCCCTGTTAGGCCATCATCTACACGACATAGCCCTGAATTTTCCAATGCGCAGCTCTTTGCAAAAGAGAGATATTGGCAAGGAAAAGCTGTCTTGTACCATTGCATTTTTCTCCCAAACGAAGGACACTAGAAAGAAAATGTTAAAGCCTCCTGTTAGGCCATCATCTACACGACATAGCCCTGAATTTTCCAATGCGCAGCTCTTTGCAAAAGAGAGATATTGGCAAGGAAAAGCTGTCTTGTACCTTTGCATTTTTCTCCCAAACGAAGGACACTAGAAAGAAAATTTTAAAGCCTCCTGTTAGGCCATCATCTACACGACATAGCCCTGAATTTTCCAATGCGCAGCTCTTTGCAAAAGAGAGATATTGGCAAGGAAAAGCTGTCTTGTACCATTGCATTTTTCTCCCAAACGAAGGACACTAGAAAGAAAATTTTAAAGCCTCCTGTTAGGCCATCATCTACACGACATAGCCCTGAATTTTCCAATGCGCAGCTCTTTGCAAAAGAGAGATATTGGCAAGGAAAAGCTGTCTTGTACCATTGCATTTTTCTCCCAAACGAAGGACACTAGAAAGAAAATGTTAAAGCCTCCTGTTAGGCCATCATCTACACGACATAGCCCTGAATTTTCCAATGCGCAGCTCTTTGCAAAAGAGAGATATTGGCAAGGAAAAGCTGTCTTGTACCTTTGCATTTTTCTCCCAAACGAAGGTCACTAGAAAGAAAATTTTAAAGCCCCCTGTTAGGCCATCATCTACACGACATAGCCCTGAATTTTCCAATGCGCAGCTATTTGCAAAAGAGAGATATTGGCAAGGAAAAGCTGTCTTGTACCATTGCATTTTTCTCCCAAACGAAGGACACTAGAAAGAACATTTTAAAGCCTGCTGTTAGGCCATCATCTACACGACATAGCCCTGGATTTTCCAATGCGCAGCTCTTTGCAAAAGAGAGATATTGGCAAGGAAAAGCTGTCTTGTACCTTTGCATTTTTCTCCCAAACGAAGGTCACTAGAAAGAAAATTTTAAAGCCTCCTGTTAGGCCATCATCTACACGACATAGCCCTGAATTTTCCAATGCGTAGCTCTTTGCAAAAGAGAGATATTTGCAAGGAAAAGCTGTCTTGTACCTTTGCATTTTTCTCCCAAACGAAGGACACTAGAAAGAAAATTTGAAAGCCTCCTGTTAGGCCATCATCTACACGACATAGCCCTGAATTTTCCAATGCGCAGCTCTTTGCAAAAGAGAGATATTGGCAAGGAAAAGCTGTCTTGTACCTTTGCATTTTTCTCCCAAACGAAGGACACTAGAAAGAACATTTTAAAGCCTCCTATTAGGCCATCATCTACACGACATAGCCCTGAATTTTCCAATGCGCAGCTCTTTGCAAAAAAGAGATATTGGCAAGGAAAAGCTGTCTTGTACCATTGCATTTTTCTCCCAAACGAAGGACACTAGAAAGAAAATTTTAAAGCCTCCTGTTAGGCCATCATCTACACGACATAGCCCTGAATTTTCCAATGCGCAGCTCTTTGCAAAAGAGAGATATTGGCAAGGAAAAGCTGTCTTGTACCTTTGCATTTTTCTCCCAAACGAAGGTCACTAGAAAGAAAATTTTAAAGCCCCCTGTTAGGCCATCATCTACACGACATAGCCCTGAATTTTCCAATGCGCAGCTCTTTGCAAAAGAGAGATATTGGCAAGGAAAAGCTGTCTTGTACCATTGCATTTTTCTCCCAAACGAAGGACACTAGAAAGAAAATGTTAAAGCCTCCTGTTAGGCCATCATCTACACGACATAGCCCTGAATTTTCCAATGCGCAGCTCTTTGCAAAAGAGAGATATTGGCAAGGAAAAGCTGTCTTGTACCTTTGCATTTTTCTCCCAAACGAAGGTCACTAGAAAGAAAATTTTAAAGCCTCCTGTTAGGCCATCATCTACACGACATAGCCCTGAATTTTCCAATGCGTAGCTCTTTGCAAAAGAGAGATATTGGCAAGGAAAAGCTGTCTTGTACCATTGCATTTTTCTCCCAAACGAAGGACACTAGAAAGAACATTTTAAAGCCTGCTGTTAGGCCATCATCTACACGACATAGCCCTGAATTTTCCAATGCGCAGCTCTTTGCAAAAGAGAGATATTTGCAAGGAAAAGCTGTCTTGTACCTTTGCATTTTTCTCCCAAACGAAGGACACTAGAAAGAAAATTTTAAAGCCTCCTGTTAGGCCATCATCTACACGACATAGCCCTGAATTTTCCAATGCGCAGCTCTTTGCAAAAGAGAGATATTGGCAAGGAAAAGCTGTCTTGTACCTTTGCATTTTTCTCCCAAACGAAGGACACTAGAAAGAAAATTTTAAAGCCTCCTGTTAGGCCATCATCTACACGACATAGCCCTGAATTTTCCAATGCGCAGCTCTTTGCAAAAGAGAGATATTGGCAAGGAAAAGCTGTCTTGTACCATTGCATTTTTCTCCCAAACGAAGGACACTAGAAAGAAAATTTTAAAGCCTCCTGTTAGGCCATCATCTACACGACATAGCCCTGAATTTTCCAATGCGCAGCTCTTTGCAAAAGTGAGATATTGGCAAGGAAAAGCTGTCTTGTACTATTGCATTTTTCTCCCAAACGAAGGACACTAGAAAGAAAATGTTAAAGCCTCCTGTTAGGCCATCATCTACACGACATAGCCCTGAATTTTCCAATGCGCAGCTCTTTGCAAAAGAGAGATATTGGCAAGGAAAAGCTGTCTTGTACCTTTGCATTTTTCTCCCAAACGAAGGTCACTAGAAAGAAAATTTTAAAGCCCCCTGTTAGGCCATCATCTACACGACATAGCCCTGAATTTTCCAATGCGCAGCTCTTTGCAAAAGAGAGATATTGGCAAGGAAAAGTTGTCTTGTACCATTGCATTTTTCTCCCAAACGAAGGACACTAGAAAGAACATTTTAAAGCCTGCTGTTAGGCCATCATCTACACGACATAGCCCTGAATTTTCCAATGCGCAGCTCTTTGCAAAAGAGAGATATTGGCAAGGAAAAGCTGTCTTGTACCTTTGCATTTTTCTCCCAAACGAAGGTCACTAGAAAGAAAATTTTAAAGCCTCCTGTTAGGCCATCATCTACACGACATAGCCCTGAATTTTCCAATGCGTAGCTCTATGCAAAAGAGAGATATTTGCAAGGAAAAGCTGTCTTGTACCTTTGCATTTTTCTCCCAAACGAAGGTCACTAGAAAGAAAATTTTAAAGCCTCCTGTTAGGCCATCATCTACACGACATAGCCCTGAATTTTCCAATGCGTAGCTCTATGCAAAAGAGAGATATTTGCAAGGAAAAGCTGTCTTGTACCTTTGCATTTTTCTCCCAAACGAAGGACACTAGAAAGAAAATTTTAAAGCCTCCTGTTAGGCCATCATCTACACGACATAGCCCTGAATTTTCCAATGCGCAGCACTTTGCAAAAGAGAGATATTGGCAAGGAAAAGCTGTCTTGTACCTTTGCATTTTTCTCCCAAACGAAGGACACTAGAAAGAAAATTTTAAAGCCTCCTGTTAGGCCATCATCTACACGACATAGCCCTGAATTTTCCAATGCGCAGCTCTTTGCAAAAGAGAGATATTGGCAAGGAAAAGCTGTCTTGTACCATTGCATTTTTCTCCCAAACGAAGGACACTAGAAAGAAAATTGTAAAGCCTCCTGTTAGGCCATCATCTACACGACATAGCCCTGAATTTTCCAATGCGCAGCTCTTTGCAAAAGAGAGATATTGGCAAGGAAAAGCTGTCTTGTACCTTTGCATTTTTCTCCCAAACGAAGGTCACTAGAAAGAAAATTTTAAAGCCCCCTGTTAGGCCATCATCTACACGACATAGCCCTGAATTTTCCAATGCGCAGCTCTTTGCAAAAGAGAGATATTGGCAAGGAAAAGCTGTCTTGTACCATTGCATTTTTCTCCCAAACGAAGGACACTAGAAAGAAAATGTTAAAGCCTCCTGTTAGGCCATCATCTACACGACATAGCCCTGAATTTTCCAATGCGCAGCTCTTTGCAAAAGAGAGATATTGGCAAGGAAAAGCTGTCTTGTACCTTTGCATTTTTCTCCCAAACGAAGGACACTAGAAAGAAAATTTTAAAGCCTCCTGTTAGGCCATCATCTACACGACATAGCCCTGAATTTTCCAATGCGCAGCTCTTTGCAAAAGAGAGATATTGGCAAGGAAAAGCTGTCTTGTACCATTGCATTTTTCTCCCAAACGAAGGACACTAGAAAGAAAATTTTAAAGCCTCCTGTTAGGCCATCATCTACACGACATAGCCCTGAATTTTCCAATGCGCAGCTCTTTGCAAAAGAGAGATATTGGCAAGGAAAAGCTGTCTTGTACCATTGCATTTTTCTCCCAAACGAAGGACACTAGAAAGAAAATGTTAAAGCCTCCTGTTAGGCCATCATCTACACGACATAGCCCTGAATTTTCCAATGCGCAGCTCTTTGCAAAAGAGAGATATTGGCAAGGAAAAGCTGTCTTGTACCTTTGCATTTTTCTCCCAAACGAAGGTCACTAGAAAGAAAATTTTAAAGCCCCCTGTTAGGCCATCATCTACACGACATAGCCCTGAATTTTCCAATGCGCAGCTCTTTGCAAAAGAGAGATATTGGCAAGGAAAAGCTGTCTTGTACCATTGCATTTTTCTCCCAAACGAAGGACACTAGAAAGAACATTTTAAAGCCTGCTGTTAGGCCATCATCTACACGACATAGCCCTGGATTTTCCAATGCGCAGCTCTTTGCAAAAGAGAGATATTGGCAAGGAAAAGCTGTCTTGTACCTTTGCATTTTTCTCCCAAACGAAGGTCACTAGAAAGAAAATTTTAAAGCCTCCTGTTAGGCCATCATCTACACGACATAGCCCTGAATTTTCCAATGCGTAGCTCTTTGCAAAAGAGAGATATTTGCAAGGAAAAGCTGTCTTGTACCTTTGCATTTTTCTCCCAAACGAAGGACACTAGAAAGAAAATTTGAAAGCCTCCTGTTAGGCCATCATCTACACGACATAGCCCTGAATTTTCCAATGCGCAGCTCTTTGCAAAAGAGAGATATTGGCAAGGAAAAGCTGTCTTGTACCTTTGCATTTTTCTCCCAAACGAAGGACACTAGAAAGAACATTTTAAAGCCTCCTATTAGGCCATCATCTACACGACATAGCCCTGAATTTTCCAATGCGCAGCTCTTTGCAAAAAAGAGATATTGGCAAGGAAAAGCTGTCTTGTACCATTGCATTTTTCTCCCAAACGAAGGACACTAGAAAGAAAATTTTAAAGCCTCCTGTTAGGCCATCATCTACACGACATAGCCCTGAATTTTCCAATGCGCAGCTCTTTGCAAAAGAGAGATATTGGCAAGGAAAAGCTGTCTTGTACCTTTGCATTTTTCTCCCAAACGAAGGTCACTAGAAAGAAAATTTTAAAGCCCCCTGTTAGGCCATCATCTACACGACATAGCCCTGAATTTTCCAATGCGCAGC
>NW_026969215.1:0-50260 GCF_028390025.1 Pseudophryne corroboree
GTAACCTATCCATTGATGGGAAAGGATACGCCATAAGAATCCTTTTGGAAATCTGCAGTCTTTTATCTGGAGATTCCCAAGCTTTTTCACATAACTCGTTCAGCTCGTGTGACCCCCTCAAAGGTTACCTCAGGCTTTTTCACCTTGTACATATGTACCCTCTTGTCAGGGACAGGGGGTTCCTCTCTGATGTGCAAAACATCTTTTATTGCCATAATCATATATCGAATGGATTTTGCCAATTTTGGCTGTAACTTTGCATCATCGTAATCGACACTGGAGTCAGAGTCCGTGTCTGTATCTGTGTCAACAATCTGGGATAGTGGGCGCTTATGAGACCCTGACAGTCCCTGCAACATAGGATCAGGCATGGGTTGAGACCCTGACTGTCCCAAAGCTTCAGCCTTGTCTAATCTTTTGTGCAATGAGTTTACACTAGCATTTAAAACATTCCACATATCCATCCAATCAGCTGTCGGCGGAGACACCACATTCATTTGCTCCTGCTCCTCTCTAATATAGCCTTCTTCCTCAGACATGTCGACACATGTGTACCGACACACCACACACACAGGGAATGCTTTTTCTGAAGACAGTTTCCCCACAAGGCCCTTTGGAGAGACAGAGAGAGAGTATGCCAGCACACACCCCAGCGCTATATAACCCAGGAATACACAGTAACTTAATGTTTGCCCAGTAGTACTGCAGCATGTAATTTGCGCCAAATTATGTGCCCCCCCCCCCCCTCTTTTCAACTCTCTTGTCTACCGTGGTATAAGCAGGGGAGAGTCCGGGGAGCTTCCTCTCAGCGGTGCTGTGAAGAAAAAATGGCGCTGGTGAGTGCTGAGGGAGAAGCCCCGCACCCTCGGCGGCAGGCTTCTGTCCCGCTTAAACTGTAAAATTGGCGGGGGCTCATACATATATACAGTGCCCCGCTGTATATGTGTTATATTTTTGCCAAAAAGAGGTTTATATTGCTGCCCAGGGTGCCCCCCCCCCCCCCCCTGCGCCCTGCACCCTTACAGTGACCGGAGTGTGTGAGGTGTATGGGAGCAATGGCGCACAGCTGCAGTGCTGTGCGTTACTTCAGTGAAGATCATGAAGTCTTCTGCCGCCTCTGAAGTCTTCTTTTCTTCTCATACTCACCCGGCTTCTATCTTCCGGCTCTGCAAGGGGGACGGAGGCGCGGCTCTGGGACGGACGGCGAGGGTGAGATCCTGCGTACCAATCCCTCTGGAGCTAATGGTGTCCAGTAGCCTAAGAAGCAGGACCTTGCAACTCAGAGAGTAGGGCTGCTTCTCTCCCCTCAGTCCCTCGATGAGGGAGTCTGTTGCCAGCAGTGCTCCCTGAAAATTAAAAACCTAACAAAATACTTTCTGTCAGAAAGCTCAGGAGAGCTCCTGAAAAGCACCCAGTCTCCACTGGGCACAGTATCAAACTGAGGTCTGGAGGAGGGGCATAGAGGGAGGAGCCAGTGCACACCCAGAACTAAAGTCTTTCTTAAAGTACCCATGTCTCCTGCGGAGCCTATCTATCCCCATGGTCCTTACGGAGTCCCCAGCATCCTCTAGGACGTTAGAGAAAATAGGATTTTAATACCTACCGGTAAATCCTTTTCTCTTAGTCCGTAGAGGATGCTGGGCACCCGTCCCAGTGCGTACTGTGTCTGCAGTTATTAAATGGCCCTTAACTCCAGAACATTTATGTGGAGAAAACTTTCCTGACTTGACCATCTTCCTTGGATGTTTTCCCCCTGTGTGACTGCTCCCCAGCCTCGGAGGGTTGCATCCATGGTCCCTAGGATCCAGTCCTGGATCCCGAACCATCGCCCCTCTAGGAGGTGAGAACTGTGCAGCCACCAATGGAGTAAGATTCTGGTCTTGGAAGACAGGATTATCCTCCGGTGCATGTGTAGGTGGGATCCAGACCACTTGTCCAACAGGTCCCACTGGAACACTCTGGCATGGAACCTGCCAAACTGAATGGCCTCGTAGGCCGCAACCATCTTCCCCAGCAACAGAATGCATTGATGGATTAACACTCTTGCTGGTTTCAGAATTTGTTTGACCAGACTCTGGAACTCCATAGCCTTTCCACTGGAAGAAAGCCTCTTCTGTGTCCAGTATGACTCCCAGAAACAACAACCGCGTCATTGGGACCAACTGCGATTTTGGCAAGTTTAGGAGCCAACCATGTTGTTGAAGAACTGTCAGGGAGAGTAGATGTTTTGCACCAACTGGTCCCTGGATCTCGCCTTTATCAGGAGATCATCCAAGTACGGCATAATTGTGACTCCTTGCTTGCGAAGGAGAACCATCATTTCCACCATCACCCTGGTGAAAATCCTCGGAGCCGTGGACAGACCAAACGGCAACGTCTGAAATTGGTAATGACAATCCAGAATTGCAAACCTTAGGTAGCTTGATGCAGTGGCTAAACGGGAACATGTAATTAGGCTTCCTTATGTCTACCAAAACCATGAAATCTCCTTCCTCCGGACTGGAGATCCCTACCCTGAGAGATTCCATCTTGAAATTGAATTTCTTCAGGTAGAAATTGAGGGATTTCAGATTTAAGATTGGTCTGACTGAGCCGTCCGGCTTCGGGAGCACGAAGAGGCTTGAATAAAAACCTTCTCCCTGCTGACTAAGGCCGATTTGAACAATCGGTGAGGGGGAACGTCTTGAAACCCCAGTTTGTACCCTTGTGACACTATTTGTAAAACCCACGAGTCCAGGTCCAAATTAATCCAGAACTGACTGAAGTGTTTTAGACGTGCCCCCACTGGTGTGGGCTCCTGCAAGAGAGCCCCAGCGTCATGCAGTGGATTTGGCAGAAGCAGAGGACGATCTCTGCTCCTGCGATCTTGAAGAGGCTACAGACCTCTTCCCTCTTCTCCTTCCTCTACCTGCAAAGAAAGGGGAATCTTAACTTCTTGCATATCTATTGGGACAAAATGACTGCGTTAGACAATGATGCGTCTTCATCCGTTGAGAGGGAACATAGGGCAAGAAGGTTGACTTACCTGCGGGAGCTGCCGAGATCAAATTAACTAGGCCGTTGCCAAACAAGGCTTCACCTTCATAGGGAAGAGACTCCCTTTCTTCTTGGAGTCAGCATCAGCATTCCCTTGGTGAATCCACAATGCCCTCCTATCCGAGACTGCCATGAAATTGGCCCGTGAACTCAAGAGTCCTATATCCCTTGCAGTCGTAAGTATGCTGCAGTGTCCTTGATATGATCCAACGTAAGGAGTATCCCATCTCTCCAAGATATCTATATCGGAAGACAAGGTATTCGACCAATTCTTGAATACTACTACTCACCCATGCGCATGTAATGGCAGGTCTAAGTAATGTACCCATGGTTACATAACTAGAAATAATGTAGCTTCCTGCATATGATCCGCTGGATTTGTGACAGGGCCCCGTGCAGAACAGGGGGTGACTCCCACTTTATTCTGTCCGCAGCAGGAAATGAATAAACAATCGGAAACCTTTTGGGGATTTGAAACCATCTTGTCGAGCTGGCCCAGACTTTCTCAAACAGAGATGGAGGAACGTTACATCAGCTTTCATTATATATCTATATATACATACATATAGACCCCTTTGTCAGGAACAGCAGGGTCCTCAGTGATGTTAATATGTCCTTAATATCCACAATCATGTACTGAATGCTCCTTGCCAATATTGGATCTAATCAGGAAATATTATGGTCGACATAGGAATCAGTATCCGAGTCAGTATCAGTGTGTAGTAACATTTTTGCGGGCCTGAGGGAAAAGAAGCATAGCCATGAACATCACATCTATTCTCTACGTCTGTGTCTGGGACACAGATTTATCCAACCTCACTCTGATATTATTGAAACTTTCACCCAGTCAGTTATTGGTGGTGCCAACAGGGCCACCATCATATGTCTGCATTCCTAATATAGTTTCCTCTTGGGAAAAACATTCAGCCACCGACATGTTGACACACATGTACCAAGTACCCACAGACACATCGGCTTATCGGGGATAGACCTACAGTAAATCTGTCAGAGGGACAGAGAGGATTTTTCAGCTCACAACCCAGCGCCAAAAGTACACAGTCTGGGAAATAATAAACTCTATAGTGATAGACTTGTAACGCTCTATAGATGTGCTGGTGAGGTGAGGAAGAAGCCCCGCCGCTGTAATGGCACGCTTCTGTCCCGCTCAGAAACAAATAATTAATTACGCTGGCGGGGTAAGGACAGTGCCCAGGCACTAATGTCCACTTTTGCCAGCCTTTTGTGAGGAATTTATGCTGCCCAGGGTGCCCCCCCCCCCCCCCACCCACATGCCCTGCACCCTGCAGTGCCTGTGTTTGTGTGGAAGCATGGCGCACAGCATTCCGCTCGCTGCATGGTACCTCAGAATGCCGTCACTGGAGAAGAAGTCTTCTGTTCTTCTGCTACTCGCCTGTCTTCTGACTTCTGGCTCTGTAAGGGGGTGATGGCAGGCTACGGGAGTGGGCATCTAGGCGTACCCAGCGATCAGCACCCTCAGGAGCTAATGGTGTCCTGTCAGCCAGAAGCAGAGCCATTGAACTCACTAGAAGTTGGTCATACTTCTCTCCCCTAAGTTCCACGAAGCAGGGAGACTGTTGCCAGCAGCCTCCCTGAAAATAAGAAAAACTAACATAAGTCTTTTTAGAGAAACTCAGTAGAGCTCCCCTGTAGTGCATCCAGTCTCACTGGGCACAATTCTAAAACTGGAGTCTGGAGGAGGGGCATAGAGGGAGGAGACAGTTCACACCCTTTGAAAGTCTTAAAGTGCCCATGTCTCCTGCGGATCCCGTCTATACCCCATGGTTCTTAATGTGATCCCAGCATCCTCTAGGACGTATGAGAAAACAAATAACGCACACACGAGGAGGAGAGAACAAAGGAAGCTATAAGGAGGGGAGGGGAGGGGAGGGGGGGGGGAGGTAATGTAGTAAAGGGATATTGGATAAACTACAACCTTATACATATTCATTAATGTACCAGTAGTTAGAAGTAGAAGAGCTCTAACAGAAACCACAAAGCTTATCTAAAGCCACACCACACTGGATATGCCCAATCTCATTTGATCTTTGAAGCAAAGCAGTATTGGACTTTGTTACTACCAAGCAGTCTCCCATCCATGTATTATCAGATTCTTTAGGTGTTTTTAAACTACCAACACCCTTTTCTTGGTACTGTACATTTAATTTTTACACATATTCTTTTATGTACCAGAAGTTAGAAGTAGAAGAGCTCTAACAGAAACCACGAGCTCATCTACAGCCACAGCACACTGGATTTGCCCAATCTCTCCTGATCATGGAAGCTGAGCAGTGTTGGTCCTGGTTTTAGTACTTGGATGGGAGACCACCAGGAAATACCAGGAGCTGTGTGTATTTTTACAATACCAACACCGTTCTCTTGATGCATTCCATTTTGAAACATTGGGGCAGATCTATTAAGCCTGGTGAACTGATAAAGTGCAAGGTGATAAAGTACCAGCCAGTCAGCTCCTAACTGTCATTTTTCAAACCCAGCCTGTGACATGGCAATTAGGAGCTGATTGGCTGGTACTTTATCACCATGCAAATTATCATTTCACCAGGTTTAATAAATCATCCGCTTATTCATTTATGTACGAGTAGTTAGAAGTAGAAGAACTCTAACAGAAACCACTAAGCTCATCTACAGCCACACCACACTGTATATGCCCAATATCACCTGATCTTAGGCCTGGTTTGTTCTTGGATGTGAGACCACCTGGGAATACCAGGTGCTGTAGGTAGTTTTATACTACCAACACCGTTCTCTTGATGCATTCTATTTTGAAACTTATTCATTGATGTAGAAGTTAGAAACAGCAAAAATCATCTACAGCCGCATCACACTGGATATGTCCAATCCAGTGGCGTAACTAGAAATTTTTCTCCCCCAAGCCAAAAAATTCTTCGGCGCCCCCCCCCCCCCCCCCTTCATGCTCCATAATTGGGAGCAAGAAAGGGATAAATATGCGCGCGCCTAAGGTGCGCGCGTCAAAAAAGGGGCGTGGTTTTGTTGGAGTGGGCGTGGTTTCGCATAAAGGGGCGTGGCATTGCAGGAAAAGACTACCTTATACCCCAGTTTTGCAACCTGCACGCCCATACGTTGGCCACCACAGGAAAGAAAAATAATCCTGATTCATGCCCCTTACATTATTTGTCATTTTTCCTCCTTATAGTAATGCCCAGTATACATTATGCCACATACTGCAATGGCCCTTAGACATTATGCCGCACACAATAATGCACGACACAATATGCACACACTGTAATGCCCCCGACACATTATGCCACACACCGTAATGTCTGTGACACATTATGCCACACACCGTAATGCCTGTGACACATTATGACAGGAATCGCAATGCCCGTTATACATTATGCTACACACTGCAATGCCCCTGATACATTATAGCACATACAATGTCTGTGACACATTATGACACACACCGCAATGTCCGTGATACATTATGCCACACACTGCAATGCCCGATACATTATAGCACATACAATGCCTGTGACACATTATGCCACACACTGCAATGACCTTGAGACATTATACCACAATGCCCGTGATATAGTATACCATACACCGTAATGCCTGTGACACATACCGCAATGCCCTGCCCGTTATACCCTATGCCACACATCGCAATGCCCGTTATGTATTATGCCACACTGCAATGACCCTGAGACATTATACCACATACCACAATGCCCGTGATATAGTATACCACACACCGTAATGCCTGACACATTATGACACACACCGCAATGTCCGTGATACATTATGCCACACACTGCAATGACCCTGAGACATTATACCACTTATCACAATGCCTGCGATATAGTATACCATACACCGTAATGCCTGCGACACATTATGACACACACCGCAATGTCCGTGATACATTATGCCACACACCGTAATGCCCATTACACATTAAGTCCTACAGTAAGGCTTCTAATTACTTTTCAATTACCTGCTCGTTGTCAGGGGTTTCATGCACTGGGTGTCATGCTCGTTGCCAGGGGTTTCATGCTCTTGGTTCCATGCACGGTGCCAGGGGTTTTCATGCTCAGGGTGTCATGCTCGTTGCCAGGGGTTTCATGCACTGGGTGTCATGCTCGTTGCCAGGTGTTTCATGCACTGGGTGTCATGCTCGTTGCCAGATGTTTCATGCACTGGGTGTCATGCTAGTTGCTAGGAGGTAGTCCTTGTTGCTAGGGCTGTGCTCCCAGTGCCACATATGTCCCCAGTGCCAGATATTCCCCCACGGTGCCAGGTACTTACATGCCCCAGTGCCAAATATAGTCGTCCCCCCCATGTGCCAGGTACACATATGCCCCCAGTGCCAGATATTCCCCCCCAGTGCCATATATGCCCCCAGTGCCAGATATTCCCCCCAGTGCCATATATGCCCCCCGTGCCATATATGCCCCCAGTGCCAGATACCCCCCCCCAGTGCCATATATGCCCCCAGTGCCAGATATTCCCCCCCAGTGCCATATATGCCCCAGTGCCAGATATCCCCCCCAGTGCCAGATATGCCCCCAGTGCCAGATATTCCCCCCAGTGCCAGAAATGCCCCAGTGCCAGATATTCCTCCCTCCCCCCCCCCCCGTGCCATATATGCCCCCAGTGCCAGATATTTACCCCCCCCCCCCGCCGTCGCTTTTTGGAGGGACACGGAGGGCACAGCTCGTCTCTCCTGTGTCCCTCCTGCTGCATCATCTCCAGCGGCCGCGGGTCTAATAGGGGGAAGTGCCGGTTCGTGAGCCAATTAGAGCTCACGGATGGCACTTCCCCCTATTAGACCCGCGGCCGCCGGAGATGATGCAGCAGGAGGGACACAGGGAGGCGCGCTGTGTGCCCTCCGTGTCCCTCCAAAAAGCGGCGGAGGGAAGGAGACTGCAGACTGACATGCGGACGCTCGTCCGCATGTCAGTCTGCTGTAAATCAGTGGCGCCCCCGCAGCCCCTCGCCCCCAAGCCACCGCGAGGACTGCGGGGGCAGTAGTTACGCCACTGGTCCAATCTCATCTGATGATGGAAGCTAAGCAGTGTTGTGCCTGGTTTGTTTTTGGATTTCAAGTCCTGACTTCTGGTTTGGCCACGGCACCTCGGATATTCACCAAGGTCATGGCCGTGATGACGACCCTTCACCATCAGAGAATCAGGATCCTGCCAAATCTGGACGACTTGCTGATCCTGGTGAACTCCCAAGAGGTTCTCCACAGTTATCTGGAACTGGCGGTCCAATTCCTAAAAGTCCACGGGTGGCTCATCAACTGAAAAAAGTCCTCGCTGGTCCCTGCTCGGAACATTGTGCACCTAGGGGCACTGCTGGACACACACAGCCAACAATTGTTTCTGTCTCCAGAGAAAGTCCTGAAAATTCAGGACAGTATCGTCCTCTCTCGCCCAAGAGTGTTGATACACACAGCGATGCAAGTACTAGACCTCATGGTGTCGGCTTTCGATATGGTAGAGTACGCTCAATTTCATTACCGCCCTCTGCAGAGGTTAATCCTCTCCAAGTGGGACGGCCTGCCTCATCGGATGATGTCTCAAATGATCTCCTTGACTCCGGAGGTTCGTCTGACACTGAGCTGGTGGCTACAGGACCAACAGTTGAGCAGGGGCCATCCCTTCTGGATCTCCAACTGTGTCCTCCTGACAATGGATGCCAGTCTTTTGGGCTGGGCCATGGTGTTGGAGCAACACTTTCTCCAGGGTCGGTGGACCAGGGAGGAATCTCTCCTCCTGATATACATTCTGGAATTGCAGGCAGTGTTCAATTAATTGACACTGGCCCTGCCTCTAGTACAGAACAGGCCTGTTCAAGTACAATCTGACAACGCCACCACGGTAGTGTACACAAATCATCAAGGCGGCACTCGAAACTGCATGGCAAAGCTGGAAGTATCAAAAATCCTCCGTTGGGTAGAAAGTCATCTGACAGCAATATCGGCAGTGTTCATTCCCGGAGTCCTCAACTAGGAAGCGGATTTCCTCAGTCGTCAGGACGTTCACGCTGGAGAGTGGAGAGGCCGCAGCAGAAATGTCTGCACTGGTGTCAGTAGGTGACTGAGGCAGGGATGACTGGGAGATAGTGGGTGACTGAAGCATGTATGAGTGGGAGATAGTGGGTGACTGAGGCCGGGGTGACTGGGAGATAGTGGGTGACAGGGAGATAGTGGGTTACTGAGGGAGGGGTGATAGGAAGGGGTTGGGTAAGTATGGGAAGAAAGTGGGTGACAGGTATAATAAATGACTAAGGCAGGGGTGATAGGGAGATAGTGGATGACTGTGGCAGGGGTGACAGGGACAGTAAGAGACTGAGGCAGGGGTGACAGGGATAGTGGCTGACTGAGGCAGGGGTGACTGGGAGATAGTGGGTGACTGAGGCAGGGTTGACAGGGATAGTGGGTGACTGAAGCAGGGGTGATAGGGTGACAGTGGGTGACTAAAGCAGGGGTGACTGGTATAGTGGGTGACTGAGGCAGGGATCGCAGATATAGTGGTTGACTGAGGCAGCGGTGACTGGGAGATAGTGGGTAACTGAGGCATGGGTGACAGGGAAAGTGTGTGACTCAGGTAGGGGTGATAGGGAGATAGTGGGCTGCATATCTCTGCCTCACTGCAGCAGCACATTCCTGCTTCAATGACAGCAGCACATCCCTACCTCACTTATAGCAGCACATCCCTGCCTCGCTGACAGCAGCACATCCCTGCCTCGCTGACAGCAGCACATCCCTGCCTCGCTGACAGCAGCACATCCCTGCTTCACTGACAGCAGCACATCCCTGCTTCGCTGACAGCAGCACATCCCTGCTTCGCTGACAGCAGCACATCCCTGCCTCGCTGACAGCAGCACATCCCTGTCTCGCTGACAGCAGCACAGCACTGCTTCGCTGACAGCAGCACATCACTGCTTCACTACCAGCAGCACATCCCTGCCTCACTGGCAGCAGCACATCCCTGCCTTACTGACAGCTGTATATAGGGCCTAATTCAGACCTGATCCCTGCTGTGCATATTCACACAACAGGAGATCAGGTCTGAAGTGCGTGTGTGCTGGTGCCGCAGTGCACCGGCACATGCCAGAGATGCGATCAGCATCTCTGCCCAGTGAGCGCCTCTGCCTGATTGACAGGCAGAGGCGGTCACTGGGCAGGAGGAGTCGGGCCAGCGGCGTTGTGCCGCCATTTTGGGGGCACAGTCAGGACAACGCAGACATGACCGGACCGTATGGGGGCGGGCCGTGACGGCTGCGTGACCCGGACAGCAACGGGCCTTATTTACTAAAATCTCAGATAAATTTTATGGCATTTATGTGCAGTCTAGTTTGCACAGTTGATAGAGTGTTGATCTTGCACTATCAATGTAAGCCTCACATAGGTTTGATACACATGTAAGTTTGTTTTTATTTTACTACATTGTGGTTTGTGGCTCTATACCATGTAATGCATGTCTTTTAACAGTAGTCAAGTCTTCCAATGTGCTTGTTAGTGAAACCCAATAGATAGCTTTATTTTATTTTGTTTCTTCAAATATTGAATGCATATGTCTTATAACTTTTTTTTTTTTCAATATACAGGTTGAGTATCTGTATATACATTTTTATTATAAGATTTTCAATGACACAAGTACATCCAAGTTGCAGATTATGGATTGTGAAGGACAAATCAACCATATAAACAATTTAAGCAATTTAAATTGCATGCAGGTAGTAGAATATCAAACTCCTTGGATGAGAGTTGGTCGTAATAAACTAGGATAGAAAAGAATAAAGTAGAAAATAAGATTTTAAACCTACCGGTAAATCTTTTTCTCGTAGTCCGTAGAGGATGCTGGGGACTCCGTAAGGACCATGGGGATAGACGGGCTCCACAGGAGACATGGGCACTTTAAGAAAGACTTTAGTTCTGGGTGTGCACTGGCTCCTCCCTCTATGCCACAGTTAGAGAAACTGTGCCCAGAGGAGACGGACAGTATGAGGAAAGGATTTTGTTAATCCAGGGCAAGATTCATACCAGCCACACCAATCACACCGTATAACTTGTGATAAACTACCCAGTTATCAGTATGAAAAAACAACATAGCATCAGTGCAGGACCGATGCAACTATAACATAACCCTTATTGAAGCAATAACTATATACAAGTATTGCAGAAGTAGTCCGCACTTGGGACGGGCGCCCAGCATCCTCTACGGACTACGAGAAAAAGATTTACCAGTAGGTTTAAAATCTTATTTTCTCTAACGTCCTAGAGGATGCTGGGGACTCCGTAAGGACCATGGGGATTATACCAATGCTCCAAAACGGGCGGGAGAGTGCGGATGACTCTGCAGCACCGATTGAGCAAACATGAGTTCCTCCTCAGCCAGGGTATCAAACTTATAGTATTTTGCAAAGGTGCGTGAACCCGACCAAGTAGCAGCTTGACACAGCTGTAGTGCCGAGACCCCTCGGGCAGCCGCCCAAGAAGAGCCCACTTTCCTCGTGGAATGGGCCTTGACCGATTTCAGTAACTGCAATCCAGCCATAGAATGCGCTTGCTGAATCGTGTTACAAATCCGGTGAGCAATAGCCTGCTTTGAAGCAGGGGCACCAATCTTGTTGGTTGCATACAGGACAAACAGCGCTTCAGTTTTCCTGACTCTAGCCGTCCTGGCCACGTAAATTTTCAAAGCCCTAACCACATCAAGTAACTCGGAATCCTCCAAGTCACGCGTAGCCACAGGCACCACAATAGGTTGGTTCATATGAAAAGATGAGACCACTTTTGGTAGGAATTGAGGACGGGTCTGCAATTCCGCTCTATCCACATGGAATACCAAATATGGGCTTTTATGTGACAAAGCCGCTAATTCCGACACTCGCCTAGCCGAAGCCAAGGCTAATAACATGACCACCTTCCATGTGAGATATTTTAACTCCACTGTTTTAAGTGGTTCAAACCAGTGTAATTTTAGAAAACTTAACACCACGTTAAGGTCCCAAGGTGCCACCGGAGGCACAAAAGGAGGCTGAATATGCAGCACTCCTTTTACAAAAGTCTGAACTTCTGGAAGAGAAGCCAATTCTTTTTGAAAGAAAATGGATAAGGCCGAAATCTGGACCTTAATAGAGCCTAATTTTAGGCCCAAATTCACTCCAGTTTGTAGGAAGTGAAGGAAATGGCCCAGATGGAATTCTTCCGTAGGAGCATTCCTGGCCTCACACCAAGAAACATAATTTCGCCATATACGGTGTAATGTTTTAACGTTACATCCTTCCTAGCCTTTATCAGCGTAGGGATGACCTCAACCGGAATGCTAGGATCCGGCATTCAACCGCCATGCCGTCAAACGCAGCCGCGGTAAGTCTTGGAACAGACAGGGCCCCTGATGCAACAGGTCCTGTCTTAGAGGGAGAGGCCACAGATCTTCTGTGAGCATTTCCTGCAGATCCGGATACCAGGTCCTCCGTGGCCAATCTGGAACAATGAGGATTGTTCTCACTCCTCTTTGTCTTATTATCCTCAACACCTTGGGTATGAGAGGAAGAGGAGGAAATACCGACCGGAACACCCACGGTGTCACTAGGGCGTCTACAGCTACTGCCTGAGGGTCTCTTGACCTTGCGCAATACCTCTGTAGCTTTTTGTTGAGCCGGGACGGCATCATGTCTATCTGTGGCAGTTCCCACCGACTTGTAATCTGTGCAAAGACTTCCTGATGAAGTCCCCACTCTCCCGGATGTAGGTCGTGTCTGCTGAGGATGTCTGCTTCCCAGTTGTCCACTCCCGGAATGAACACTGCTGACAGTGCGCTTGCGTGATTCTCCACCCAGCGAAGAATTCTGGTGGCTTGTGCCATCGCCACTCTGCTTCTTGTGCCGCCTTGGCGGTTTACATGAGCCACTGCGGTGACGTTGCCTGACTGGATCAGAACCGGTTGGTCGCAAAGTAAGGTCTCCGCTTGACGTAGGGCATTGTATATGGCCCTTAGTTCCAGGATGTTGATGTGAAGACAAGTCTCTTGACTTGACCAAAGACCTTGGAAATTTCTTCCCTGTGTGACTGCTCCCCAACCTTGGAGGCTTGCGTCTGTGGTCACCAGGATCCAGCCCTGAATGCTGAATCTGCATCCCTCGAGAAGGTGAGCACTCTGCAGCCACCACAAGAGTGATACCCTGACCCTGGGGGACAGGGTGATCAACCAATGCATCTGTAAATGTGACCCGGACCACTTGTCCAGTAGGTCCCATTGGAAAGTCCTCGCATGGAACCTGCCGAATGGAATGGCCTCGTATGATGCCACCATCTTTCCCAGGACTCGAGTGCAGTGATGCACTGACACCTGTTTTGGTTTCAATAGGTTCCTGACAAGAGTCATGAGTTCCTGGGCCTTTTCTATCAGGAGATAAACCTTCTTCTGGTCTGTGTCCAGAATCATGCCCAAGAAAGACAGACGAGTAGTAGGAATCAACTGCGACTTCGGGAAATTGAGAATCCAGCCGTGTTGCTGTAACACTTTCAGTGAAAGTGATACGCTGTTCAGCAACTGCTCTCTTGATCTCGCTTTTATGAGATCGCCCAAGTACGGGATAATTGTGACACCTTGCTTGCACAGGAGCACCATCATTTCCGCCATTACCTTGGTGAAAATTCTCAGGGCCATGGAGAGACCAAACAGCAACGTCTGAAATTGGCAATGACAGTCCTGTACCGCAAATCTGAGTTACGCCTGATGAGGTGGATAAATGGGGACATGAAGGTATGCATCCTGTACACAAATGCGGACAACAGGTGTCAAGCCGTGTGTTGCCTTTGTCAAGCTGTAATAAGTAGGGATAAGGACGTTAACCACCTCGGAACATCCTCCCTTATACGTCACCTGCAGCGCATTCATCATAAGTCAGTGACAAGTTCAAAAACTTTGGATGACAGCGGAAGCAGTCCACTAACCACTAAATCCCTTCCTCTTGTAACCAAGCTCCTGCAAACCACACCACCAACTCCCTCAGTGTCAATTTCCTCCTTAGACAGGAGAGCCAATAGTCCTGCAGGCCATGTCACTGGCAAGTCTGACGAGTCCTCTCCTGCCTGGGATTCCTCCGATGCATCCTTGAGTGTAACGCCTACTGCTGCTGGCGCTGCTGTTGTTGCTGCTGGGAGTCGATCATCATCCCAGAGGGGAAGTCGGAAGACCACTTGTACTTCTTCCAGTAAGCAATTGACTGTCCAACAGTCCTTTGCGAGGAAGATGAAATATCACAGCAGTCATCCTGCTGCAAAGCGGATAACTCAGGTCTGGGTGGTGAAAAACGTGGTTCCGGTATCCATCGTTAATTTAGAGGCAACTAGAGACTTGATTGAGGTACTGTGTCCACGGTACCAAATACCCTCTAGGTTCCATTTCTCTAGGCAGGCGATACCGAAAATGTACACAGACCTCAGAAAAAGAGTCACCAGTGTCCTAAAAAATGCAGTTGTACCCAATGTCCACTTGTCTGTGGTTAAGTGGAGCAGGGCAGACTCAGGACTATATGACTGTGACAGCCCACTGGGTAGATGTATTGCCTCCCGCAGCAAGAACAGCAGCGGCGGCACCAGTAGCAGCATCTCGCAATTGACAACTCGTTCCTAGGCAGGCTACGCTTTGTATCACCGCTTTCCATAAGAGGCACACAGCTGACAACCTCTTACGGAAACTGAGGAACATCATCGCAGAATGGCTTACCCCAATTGAACTCTCCTGGGGATTTGTGACATCGGACAACGCCACCAATATTGTGCGTGCATTACATCTGGGCAAATTCCAGCACGTCCCATGTTTTGCACATACATTGAACTTGGTGGTGCAGAATTATTTAAAAAACGACAGGGGCGTGCAAGAGATGCTGTCGGTGGCCCGAAGAATTGCGGGCCACTTTCTGCCTTCAGCCACCGCATGCCGAAGACTGGAGCACCACCAAACATTCCTGAACCTGCCCTGCCATCATCTAAAGCAAGAGGTGGTAACGAGGTGGAATTCAACCCTCTATATGCTTCAGAGGATGGAGGAGCAGCAAAAGGCCATTCAAGCCTATACATCTGCCCACGATATAGGCAAAGGAGGGGGAATGCACCAGACTCAAGCGCAGTGGAGAATGATTTCAACGTTGTGCAAGGTTCTGCAACCCTTTGAACTTTCCACACGTGAAGTCAGTTCAGACACTGCCAGCCTGAGTCAGGTCATTCCCCTCATCAGGCTTTTGCAGAAGAAGCTGGAGACATTGAAGGAGGAGCTAAAACAGAGCGATTCAACTAGGCATGTGGGACTTGTGGATGGAGCCCTTAATTTGCTTAACCAGGATTCAATCTGTTGAAATCAGAGCACTACATTTTGGCCGCCGTGCTCGATCCTAGATTTAAAACCTACATTGTATCTCTCTTTCCGGCAGACACAAGTCTGCAGAGGTTCAAAGACCTGCTGGTGAGAAAATTGTCAAGTCAAGCGGAACGTGACCCGTCAACAGCTCCTCCTTCACATTCTCCCGCAACTGGGGGTGCGAGGAAAAGGCTAAGAATTCCGAGCCCACCCGCTGGCGGTGATGCAGGGCAGTCTGGAGTGAGTGCTAACATCTGGTCCAGACTGAAGGACCTGGCAACGATTACTGACATGTCGTCTACTGTCACTGCATATGATTCTGTCACCTTTGAAAGAATGGTGGAGAAAAAGAGGCAATTTGGAGGCCCTTGCACAAACTGGCTTTATTCTACCTAAGTTGCCCTCCCTCCAGTGTGTACTCCGAAAGAGTGTTTAGTGCGGCCGCTCACCTTGTCAGCAATCGGCGTACAAGGTTACTTCCAGAAAATGTGGAGAAGATGATGATCATCAAAATTAATTATAATCAATTCCTCCGTGGAGACATTCACCAGCAATTGCCTCCAGAAAGTACACAGGGATCTGAGATGGTGGATTCCAGTGGGGACAAATTAATAATCTGTGAGGAGGGGGATGTACACAGTGAAAGGGGTGAGGAATCGGAGGATGATGAGGTGGACATCTTGCCTCTGTAGAGCCAGTTTGTGCAAGGAGAGATTGATTGATTCTTTTTTGGTGGGGGCCCAAACCAACCAGTCATTTCAGTCAGTCGTGTGGCAGACCCTGTCGCTGAAATGATGGGTTCGTCAATGTTTTTCTTTTCAATCTAAACCCCTGCAGTTTTCTGTAAGCATCTGCTTCGCTATGATGATCAACAAGTCACAAGGGAAAACACTCAGGGCTGGAGGCGTAGATCTTAGGACCAGCTGCTACAAGCATGGCAGAGGTGTCACTATCACTGGTGACACCCAGAGAGGCGGCGAGGGAGATTGTAATGCAGTGCGCGCAGATAAGCAGCGCAATGGTAAAAAGGAGGCATGGTCTCATAGGTAGGGGCGTGGCCTGAATCACCATTTTGTTGCTGCGGGTATCCCGGGGGTTGGGGGCTGTACCCGGGGACTAGTGTGTGAGTGGTGCTGGCTCCTGCACAGTGACAGAAACTGGGTGTTGCACGTAATGTCACAGTGAAACACCCATATTCTGTCACTGAAGAATAGCCGGCACTTTGGTGTCACCCCACTTGGCGGGTGACACTCGGGTGTGTGCCGCAACCCCGTTGTGATGCCACTGACCCATGGGAAGCTTTACGTGGCTTACCCATGTGTTAGTAGCCCCAAGCATCTTTTGTGTTAGTCCCTGAAGAAAAACTTCAAATATTGTTTACAATTTTGTAATCAATGGCCTAATTCAGTAAGGATTGCAAATTCTGCTAAGTAACAGAATTTGCAATCCTTTGGTTCGCATGCTGGGGCCACCCATCACAGGGCATGGCCACCCAGCATGCCGCCTCCCTTCTTTACCACGCTGAAATTGCAGTCTCAGTGCAGTTCAGCGTGATCATAAAAAATGAGTTAGCCTCCTGTTGGTGCAGACTGTACGTGTGCGCAGGAAGCCGCCACCATTTTTGTGATCGCAACGGCTGCATGTGATGTCATGCAGCCGCTCTGACCACGCCTCCTGTTTCTCCGTTGAAGCCCTGCCCCCGCACCGCTCCATCTCCGACTTTGAAATGGAGTGTTGCTGACCCCCCCCCCCCCGCACCGATTGACAGTCACAGAAAATGCAGGCGCATGCGTATGCTCTTAGCAATTTTTGCAGTTGGATTGCTTATTGTGATTGCAATCCAACCTGAATCAGGCTCTATTACCTATCACAATGCACTGCAGGTAGTACAAAATGGGGTTAATATAGGAGAAAACCCCCCAGAGCTGTGCTCCTTAACTGTCCCTGGTGGCTAGTGGAGCGGCTGCCCAGTAATCAGTGTCCACGCCAGTGCGCACACGGCCCGCCCCCTACAGCCATGCTGGATCACGGTATAGTGTGGGCACAGAAGCCCCTTACCTCCCTTTCATCAGCGGCCTCGTGATCCCGGAGGGCGGTGTGTGTGTGACTGACCTTAGGAAGAAACCGGAGCCTCCGCTGCAGTGACCCAGCAACCAGGGCACGGGAGTATACTGCGCCGCTGGGAGTGATGGAGCTGCAGTAAAGATGTCTATTAGACCTAGCCTGCTGCAGCCCTTGTACATTCTTATAGGTGATATTTAAGTAGACAAGTCAAAATTTCAAACCCCCTCTTATGGTGTAGGGTACATGGCCTTCTCTGAAGTAATCAGAGTTAGATTTGATTCAGTTATTTTATAAAAAAACAGCTAGGAAGCACAATTTAGCAGTGGGTTGCAGAGAAAAAAAATATGCTGGCAGAAAAATCCAATCGAGTGATTAAACAGCTCTTCATTTTCTGGCTTTATTTTTATGCTAACAAATTTGTTCTCTGAAAAGTGTCCACAAAGCCAAGTCTCTGATTAACACCTTTGTAAGGATGGTTTTTCACCTATTACTAAATTAAACTTGCTTCATTGGAAAGGCAGCAAGATGCATCCTCATTTCAATGTCTACTGAAATAATACAAGTTGACACCAGGAAACATTAACGCCACTGCTTCCTTGCTGCTTTCTCATGTGGAAGTCTGTTTAATGTGAAAACAAGGTGATATCTAATTAGCACACAGGTAAGGAATTAAGAAAATCTTTATTTAAGGGTGAAGATGTTTCTCACAAATTTGTTGACCCAATGCATCATTGAAATTCAAGCTGGAAAGATGATTTTAATATATCACTTGTACATTTTGTATTGCTCTTCTGGTGACAATGTAGTTTGTTTTTGTCAATTACCATTTTAATAATAGGGTAAAGAAAATTAAGTGGATTTTTGAAAGAAAACAATACTGTCAATATACTATTAAAACAAATTAAAATGGTAAAAGTTATTGTACTTTAAGTAAAAATAAAAGAGCCAAAATATCAATCCCAGTTTTGGATTACTTTAATTAACAAACAAAAAAATGCATATAGCAGAGGATAGTTTCAATCTGCCTACCTCTGGGTTATGGGCCCAGCATGCTTCCATTGCTGTACTCTGCTGCACATGTAAGTGCAAGAGATCCTGAAGCACTCACTCATCATGGGAAAGTACCAATGTGTTTCTTCGTTGGTTGATAGAAGAAACATCTTACAAAAACTCTCCAGATTATTGACTTTTTTAAGTTTTTCTAGGAAACGTTTTAGATGAATGCTTATTAGCATTTGTCAGTATGTACTTTTGCAAAGTGTCTCTGTGGCGCAATCAGTTAGTGTGTACGGCAATTAACCAAAAGGTTGGTGGTTCAATCCCACCCAGGGACGTAATTGACCTTGTTATCAGATTTTGGTGATCTTTAAGTAGACAAGTCAAATTTCATACCCCCTGTTATGGTGTAGGGTACCTGGCCTTCTCTGATGTAATCAGAGTTAGATTTGATTCAGTGATTTTATAAAAACATCTAGGAAGCACAATTTAGCAGTGGGTTGCAGAGAAAAAGAAATATGCTGGCAAAAAAATCAAATTGCGTGATTAAACAGCTCTTCATTTTCTGGCTTTATTTTTATGCTAACAAATTTGTTCTCTGAAAAGTGTCCACAAAGCCAAGTCTCTGATTAACACCTTTGTAGGGATGGTTTTTCACCTATTACTAAATTAAACTTGCTTCATTGGAAAGGCAGCAAGATGTATCCTCATTTCAATGTCTACTGAAATAATACAGGTTGACACCAGGAAACATTAACGCCACTGCATCCTTGCTGCTTTCTCATGTGGAAGTCTGTTTAATGTTAAAACAAGGTGATATCTAATTAGCACACAGATAAGGAATTAAGAAAATCTTTATTTAAGGGTGAAGACGTTTCTCACAAAATTGTTGACCCAATGCATCATTGAAATTCAAGCTGGAAAGATGATTTTAATATATCACTTGTACATTTTGTATTGCTCTTCTGGTGACAATGTAGTTTGTTTTTGTCAATTACCATTTTAATAATAGGGTAAAGAAAATGAAGTGGATTTTTGAAAGAAAACAATACTGTCAATATACTATTAAAACAAATTAAAATGGTAAAAGTTATTGTACTTTAAGTAAAAATAAAAGAGACAAAATATCAATCCCAGTTTTGGATTACTTTAATTAACAAAAAAAAATGCATATAGCAGAGGATAGTTTCAATCTGCCTACCTCTGGGTTATGGGCCCAGCATGCTTCCATTGCAGTACTCTGCTGCACATGTAAGTGCAAGAGATCCTGAAGCACTCACTCATCATGGGAAAGTACCAATGTGTTTCTTCGTTGGTTGATGGAAGAAACATCTTACTAAAACTCTCCAGATTATTGACTTTTTAAAGTTTTTCTAGGAAACGTTTTAGATGAATGCTTATTAGCCTTTGTCAGTATGGACTTTTGCAAAGTGTCTCTGTGGCGCAATCAGTTAGTATGTACGGCTATTAACCATAAGGTTGGTGGTTCAATCCCACCCAGGGACCTAATTGACCTTGTTATCAGATTTTGGTGATCTTTAAGTAGACAAGTCAAAATTTCAAACCCCCTGTTATGGTGTAGGGTACCTGGCCTTCTCTGATGTAATCAGAGTTAGATTTGATTCAGTGATTTTATAAAAACAGCTAGAAAGCACAATTTAGCAGTGGGTTGCAGAGAAAAAAAATATGCTGGCAGAAAAATCCAATTGAGTGATTAAACAGCTCTTCATTTTCTGGCTTTATTTTTATGCTAACAAATTTGTTCTCTGAAAAGTGTCCACAAAGCCAAGTCTCTGATTAACACCTTTGTAAGGATGGTTTTTCACCTATTACTAAATTAAACTTGCTTCATTGGAAAGGCAGCAAGATGCATCCTCATTTCAATGGTAAGTCAAGCTTCTTGCCCTATGTTCCCTGTCAACGGATGAAGACGCATCATTATCTACCGCAGTCATTTTTGCCCAATAGATATGCAAGAAGTTTAGATTCCCCTTTCTTTGCAGGTAAAGGAAGGAAAAGGAAGAGGTCTGTAGCCTCTTCAAGATCGCAGGACCAGAGATTGTCCTCTGCTTCTGCCAAATCCACTGCATGACACTGGGGCTTTCTTGCAGGAGCCCACACCAGTGGGGGCACGTCTAAAACTCTTCAGTCAGTTCTGGATTCATTCGGACCTGGACTCGTGGGTTTTACAAATAGTGTCCCAAGGGTACAAACTGGGGTTTCAAGACGTTCCCCCTCACCGATTGTTCAAATTGGCCTTAGTCAGCAGGGAGAAGGTTTTTATTCAAGCCTCTTCGTGGTCCCGAAGCCGGACTGCTCAGTCAGACCAATCTTAAATCTGAAATCCCTCAATTTCTTCCTAAAGAAATTCAATTTCAAGATGGAATTTCTCAGGGCAGTGATCTCCAGTCCGGAGGACGGAGATTTCATGGTTTTGGTAGACATAAAGGATGCCTACTTACATGTTCCCATTTAGCCACTGCCTCAAGCTACCTAAGGTTTGCAATTCAGGATTGTCATTACCAATTTCAGACATTGCCGTTTGGTCTGTCCACGGCTCCGAGGATTTTCACCAGGGTGATGGCGGAAATTATGGTTCTCCTTCGCAAGCAAGGAGTCACAATTATCCCGTACTTGGATGATCTCCTGATAAAGGCGAGATCCAGGGACCAGTTGGTGCAAAACATTGCACTCTCCCTGACAGTTCTTCAACAACATGGTTGGCTCCTAAACTTGCCAAAATCGCAGTTGGTCCCAATGACGCGGTTGTTGTTTTTGGGAGTCATACTGTTAGGCGCCGGGGTCCGCTTGATGGTCTGCGCGGCCCGGCGCCTAGCAACTAGAGACGCCGTGCACGTACAGCCGCCGGCTCCCTAGCAACGCTAGACGCCGGGCGCGCTGAGCCGCACGGACCCTAGCAACGGGGACGCCACTGGCGGACCGCGTTCCCCGTTGCTAGGCTTTAGGAAATTAAGATATTCACCTGCTCTCTGGCCGTGCAGCAAGGCAGCTGCACGGCATTTATTCTAATCAGCCTTTAGCAGCTGATTGGAGGACTCCTTGTTAAATACACTCCCAGGGCTTCTCACAGACGCCGGTAATAGCTTCCTGCATGCTGCCTTTGTTTGCTGAGAGTCTGTTTCCAGTCCTGCTGTATCCGGTCATTCCAGTCCGCAGAAGTCCGGTATTCGGGAGTTATCATCTCATCCCAAGAGGTCGTTTGGTTCCCTGGAGTCCTGACTGATCACCGTTTTATATCCAGTGGTGTTCGTGAGTTGCGGCTCTGCCGTGTGTTGCGGCTCAGCCGCTTTACCTTTTATATTTTGTGTTTGGAGCATTTGCGGAGGGTTCCGCTTCCACAAGTCCTCTCTGGTACTTGGCGGTGCCGGGTAGGAGAATTGGACAAGTGGATATTTTGGTTGTCCTTTTTCCTGGCGGTTTCTCCGCACATATTATAGTTTTGAGTTTGCTTAGCCCCTGGCCTGGTTGTTTAGTTAGAGGGCCTCTTGTTATCACCCTGTCTCAGGTTTCCCTTTGTCTCTCATTAAGACCGGGGGGCATCGAAGTTGGGCAGACATAATCCGCCCTTCAAACGCGGCTGCCAAGGGCTCAAGAAACCATAGTCTCGCAGGGGATTTCTGACAACACGGGTGAGACAACAGAGTTAGGGCGCCGGGGGCTATTTTCCTGTCCTGCTCCCTTCCCCAGCATTCCGTTCCAGTGCTCCAGTCCTTGCCATAAGATCTTCTCTGACCAGAGTGCTGGAATCATAACATTATTACCGGCCATACCAAAACTTAAAATTAAACGGGGTTTAATTTTTTCTCATTCAGTTTTGTGAGAGTTTATCGGCCTCATGAATCCAACAGGTTTAGGGCCAAATCCTGGTCAGCTCTTAGTCAGCCAGATTCAAGAACTTACTCAGATGGTTCAGGATCTTTCTCTTCGGGTGAAGTCGCAGGAAGATCTTTTGCGAGCTTCCCCAAGGGTAGTCCCTGAACCAAAGATGCATTTGCCTGACCGTTTTTCTGGTGATAGAAAAGAGTTTTTTTAATTTTAAAGAATCCTGTAAACTTTATTTTCGTTTAAGACCGACTTCCTCGGGTACTGAATCTCAGCGGGTCGGGTTTATTATTTCTTTGCTCCAGGGGGATCCTCAGACCTGGGCATTTGGTTTAAGAGCAGAGGATCCGGCATTGTTGTCAATTGACGCTTTTTTTGAGTCTTTAGGGCTCTTGTATGATGACCCTGATAGAGAGGCGTCCGCTGAAAGTCAGTTGCGCGCTCTCAGACAGGGTAGAAATCCTGCAGAGGTTTATTGTACGGAGTTTCGCCGTTGGTCGAACGACTGTGGCTGGAATGACCCAGCCCTGCGCAGTCAGTTTCGCCTCGGCTTATCAGAGTCTATAAAAGACAGTCTCCTTCAGTACCCCGCTCCTGAGACTCTCGATAAACTCATGGAGCTTTCTATTAAGATTGATCGTCGTCTCAGAGAGCGGAGGGCTGAAAAAGGAGCACCTGTAAGGTCAAGTCCGTGTGTATATTCCATTCCTGAAGACGTAGAGGAGACCATGCAGATGGGTCTCTCCCGGCTGTCTCCTGAAGAAAGAGCCAGAAGGCAAAATTCTGGTCTTTGTCTGTACTGTGGGGGTAAGGGACATTTTGCTCGTAATTGTCCGAACAAGTCGGGAAACGCTTTGACCAGGTGAATTGTGAGGGGGTTCACCTAGGTCTGCAGCTTATCTCCTCGAATAACTCCCTTTTAGTCCCAGTTAAAGTTTCCTTTGGCAGCCTCAGTTCTTTGGTGTCGGCTTTTGTTGACAGTGGAGCTGCAGGAAACTTTATGGATTTAACTTGGGCTAAGGCCTTAGGCATTCCTCAGTTACCTTTGGGTAGGTGTGTCACCATGCATGGCTTAGATGGGAGTCCGCTGTCTAATGGGATTATTTCTCTCCGTACACCCCCTGTACTACTTACAGTAGGAGCTCTACATTCCGAGAAAATCGAGTTCTTTCTTACACATTGCCCAGCAGTTCCAGTTGTTCTGGGTCACCCTTGGCTGGCCTTTCATAATCCCACCATTGATTGGCGGTCGGGGGAGATTTCACATTGGGGTACTTTTTGTGATAAGGAATGTATCACGTTTCCAGTCAGAGTAGCAGCTATCATTCCAGAACTCATTCCGGTGGAATACCAGGAGTTTGCTGATGTTTTCTCCAAAGGCAATGCGGACATTCTGCCTCCCCATCGGCCTTATGATTGTGCTATTGAGTTAATTTCTGGTGCCGCATTGCCAAAGGGAAGATTATATGCATTATCCGGGCCAGAAACTGCGGCTATGAATGATTATGTAAAGGAGAGCCTTGAGAAAGGATTTATTAGACCATCAAAATCTCCTTTAAGTGCAGGCTTCTTCTTTGTGGAGAAAAAGGATGGCTCGCTTAGACCTTGCATTGATTTTAGAGCCCTGAATAAGATCTCAGTTAAAAACACCTATCCTTTGCCGTTGATTTCTGTACTCTTTGATCAGTTACGTTCTGCTGTGATTTTTTCTAAAATTGACCTTAGAGGAGCGTACAACCTCATCCGAATTAAATCTGGAGATGAGTGGAAAACGGCCTTCAGTACTCAGTCGGGTCACTACGAATACCTGGTGATGCCGTTCGGCCTGTCCAATGCTCCGGCAGTTTTTCAAGACCTTATTAACGATGTGCTCCGTGACTTCCTAGGGAAATTCGTGGTCGTTTACTTAGACGACATCCTGATTTTTTCTAAATCAATGGAACAACATGTTACCCAGGTGCGTCTGGTTCTTCAAAAGTTATGTGAGAATCATTTATATGCCAAGCTGGAGAAGTGTGAGTTTCATGTCACGGAAGTATCTTTTTTAGGGTACATAATTTCCCCTCAGGGATTTTCCATGGAACCAAAGAAACTCCAGGCCATCCTTAGTTGGGCGCAACCCACCAATTTAAAAGCAATTAAGCGTTTTTTAGGGTTTGCGAATTATTATAGGAGGTTCATTCATTCTTTTTCTGACCTGGTTGCTCCCATTGTAGCTCTGACAAAGAAGGAGCGGATCCTACCAACTGGTCGCGTGAAGCTGAGTTGTCCTTCCGGGCCTTGAAACAAGCCTTTGTCTCGGCTCCAGTCCTCAGACATCCTAATCCGGAATTGCCCTTTGTGGTGGAGGTTGATGCCTCGGAGGTTGGAGTGGGGGCTATCCTTTCTCAAAAGGATCCGGAGTCTCTGGAGTTACATCCTTGTGCCTTTATGTCCAGGAAATTCTCCTCCGCTGAATCCAACTATGACGTTGGTAATCGGGAGTTACTGGCGGTAAAATGGGCTTTCGAGGAGTGGAGGCATTGGCTGGAGGGAGCAAAACATACTATTTCGGTATTGACTGACCATAAGAACCTGCAATAGATTGAATCGGCTAAGCGGCTTAATGCCCGGCAGGCACGTTGGGCATTATTTTTTACGCGTTTCAAATTTATAATCACTTTCAGGCCTGGTTCCAAGAATACTAAGGCTGATGCCCTGTCACATAGCTTTCTTCCGGTTCACAATAACAATCCTGTTACCCCCATACTTCCATCTTCGGTCATCTGGGCGGGCCTCACACAAGATTTATTTACCCAGTTAAAACAGCTTCAACACCAAGCTCCTAGAATTACTCCTGCTGGTCGTCTTTACGTCCCTGAGTTTTTGAGAGTTACTGTTTTAACGGAATTCCATGATAACAAAGTTTCAGGGCATCCAGGAGTCTCTAAGACATTGGAGTTAGTCTCTCGCTCAGTATGGTGGCCTGGTCTTTCTAAAGACGTCAAGGAATTTGTTTATTCATGTCAGGTTTGTGCACAGCATAAGGTTCCCCGTTCCTTGCCCATCGGGCAACTTATGCCCTTAAATGTTCCTCTCAGGCCGTGGTCTCATATTTCCATGGATTTTGTGGTTGACCTTCCCCTTTCAGCCGGATTCCGAGTCATATGGGTGGTAGTGGACCGTTTTAGTAAAATGGCTCATTTTATTGCTCTTCCTCGATTGCCTTCTGCCCAAGGGTTGGCAGTTTTGTTTCTCCGCCATGTATTCAGGCTTCATGGGTTACCTACTGATATTGTTTCTGATCGGGGTCCACAATTCATCGCACAATTCTGGAAATGTTTTTGTGCCTCATTGAAGATGAAATTGTCGTTAACATCCGGTTACCACCCACAATCCAACGGGCAAACCGAACGAGTTAACCAATCATTGAAACAATATTTGCGCTTGTATTCAGCCAAACTCCAGAATGATTGGTCCGAGTTTCTTCCGTTGGCTGAATTTGCTTACAATAATTCTTGTCATTCCTCCACTAAAGAGTCTCCATTCTTTTCAGTTTTTGGTTTTCACCCCAGAGCTAATTCTTTTTTTCATCATTCCTCAGTCTCCTCGCTTACCTTAACCTCCCATCTCAGAGCCATTTGGAAAAAGGTGCACCTTGCTCTCAGAAAAGCGGCCTTTCGAGAGAAGAAATTTTCTGACAGGCTCCGACATCCTTGCACTTTTAAGGTGGGAGATAGGGTGTGGTTGTCGACTCGCAACATCAGGCTTCGACAATCCTCAGCTAGACTGGGACCCAAATTTATTGGGCCATTTCTTATTATTAAAAGAGTCAACCCAGTTGCCTTTCGGTTACGTTTACCAAGATCTCTCAGGATTGGAAATACGTTTCATTGTTCCCTGTTGAAACAATACGTTTCTTCCAGTAGATTTCCTCGGAAGATCTCTCAGGGTAGATCTCCAGTGGATGTACAGGGACAACAGGAGTTCTTCGTAGAGAAGGTTCTCGATTCCAAATTGTCCCGGGATCGGCTGTATTTTCTGGTTCACTGGAAAGGCTATGGTCCGGAGGAAAGGTCTTGGGTCCTGGATAAGGATCTTCATGCCCCGAGGCTCAAGAGGGCATTTTTTCGGGAATTTCCTCAGAAACCTGGCTTTAGGGGTTCCTTGACCCCTCCTCAAGGGGGGGTACTGTTAGGCGCCGGGGTCCGCTTGATGGTCTGCGCGGCCCGGCGCCTAGCAACTAGAGATGCCGTGCACGTACAGCCGCCGGCTCCCTAGCAACGCTAGACGCCGGGCGCGCTGAGCCGCACGGACCCTAGCAACGGGGACGCCACTGGTGGACCGCGTTCCCCGTTGCTAGGCTTTAGGAAATTAAGATATTCACCTGCTCTCTGGCCGTGCAGCAAGGCAGCTGCACGGCATTTATTCTAATCAGCCTTTAGCAGCTGATTGGAGGACTCCTTGTTAAATACACTCCCAGGGCTTCTCACAGATGCCGGTAATAGCTTCCTGCATGCTGCCTTTGTTTGCTGAGAGTCTGTTTCCAGTCCTGCTGTATCCGGTCATTCCAGTCCGCAGAAGTCCGGTATTCGGGAGTTGTCATCTCATCCCAAGAGGTCGTTTGGTTCCCTGGAGTCCTGACTGATCACCGTTTTATATCCAGTGGTGTTCGTGAGTTGCGGCTCTGCCGTGTGGTGCGGCTCAGCCGCTTTACCTTTTATATTTTGTGTTTGGAGCATTTGTGGAGGGTTCCGCTTCCACAAGTCCTCTCTGGTACTCGGCGGTGCCGGGTAGGAGAATTGGACAAGTGGATATTTTGGTTGTCCTTTTTCCTGGCGGTTTCTCCGCACATATTATAGTTTTGAGTTTGCTTAGCCCCTGGCCTGGTTGTTTAGTTAGAGGGCCTCTTGTTATCACCCTGTCTCGGGTTTCCCTTTGTCTCTCATTAAGACCGGGGGGCATCGAAGTTGGGCAGACATAATCCGCCCTTCAAACGCAGCTGCCAAGGGCTCAAGAAACCATAGTCTCGCAGGGGATTTCTGACAACACGGGTGAGACAACAGAGTTAGGGCGCCAGGGGCTATTTTCCTGTCCTGCTCCCTTCCCCAGCATTCCGTTCCAGTGCTCCGGTCCTTGCCATAAGATCTTCTCTGACCAGAGTGCTGGAATCATAACACATACTGGACACAGAAGAGGTTTTCTTCCAGTGGAAAGGCTATGGAGATCCAGAGTCTGGTCAAACAAATTCTGAAACCAGCAAGAGTGTTAATCCATCAATGCATTCAGTTGCTGGGGAAGATGGTTGTGGCCTACGAGGCCATTCAGTTTGGCAGGTTCCATGCCAGAGTGTTCCAGTGGGACCTGTTGGACAATTGGTCCGGATCCCACCTACACATGCACCGGAGGATAATCCTGTCTTCCAAGACCAGAATCTCACTCCATTGGTGGCTGCACAGTTCTCACCTCCTAGAGGGGCGATGGTTCGGGATCCAGGACTGGATCCTAGGGACCACAGATGCAACCCTCCGAGGCTGGGGAAAACGTCCAAGGAAGATGGTCAAGTCAGGAAAGTTGTCTCCACATAAATGTTCTGGAGTTAAGGGCCATTTAATAACTGCAGACACAGTACACACTGGGACGGGTGCCCAGCATCCTCAACAGACTAAGAGAAAAGGATTTACCGGTAGGTATTAAAATCCTAGTTTCTCTAACGTCCTAGAGGATGCTTGGGACTCCGTAAGGACCATGGGGATAGACGGGCTCCACAGAGTTCATGATCTTCACTGAGGTAGCGCACAGCACTGCAGCTGTGCGCCATTGCTCCCATACACCTCACATACTCCGGTCACTGTAAAGGTGCAGGGCGCAGGGGGGGCGCCCTGGGCAGCAATATATACCTCTTTTTGGCAAAAATATAACATATATACAGCTGGGCACTGTATATATGTATGAGCCCCCACCAATTTTACAGTTTAAGCGGGACAGAAGCCCGCCGCCGAGGGGGCGGGGCTTCTCCCTCAGCACTCACCAGCGCCATTTTTTCTCCACAGCACCGCTGAGAGGAAGCTCCCCGGACTCTCCCCTGCTTATACCACGGTAGAGAAGAGGGTTGAAAAGAGAGGGGGGGCACATAATTTGGCCCAAATTACATACAGCAGCGCTACTGGACAAACATTAAGTTACTGTGTTATTCCTGGGTTATATAGCGCTGGGGAGTGCGCTGGCATACTCTCTCTCTGTCTCTCCAAAGGGCCTTGTGGGGAAACTGTCTTCAGAAAAAGTATTCCCTGTGTGTGTGGTGTGTCGGTACACGTGTGTCGACATGTCTGAGGAAGAAGGCTATATTAGAGAGGAGCGGGAGCAAATGAATGTGGTGTATCCGCTGACACCTGATTGGATGGATATGTGGAATGTTTTAAATGCTAGTGTAAACTCATTGTACAAAAGATTAGACAAGGCTGAAGCTTTGGGACAGTCAGGGACTCAACCCATGCCTGATCCTATGTTGCAGGGACTGTCCGGGTCTCATAAGCGCCCACTATCCCAGATTGTTGACACAGATACCGACACGGATTCTGACTCCAGTGTCGATTACGATGATGCAAAGTTACAGCCAAAATTGGCAAAATCCATTCGATATATGATTATGGCAATAAAAGATGTTTTGCACATCACAGAGGAACCCCCTGTCCCTGACAAGAGGGTACATATGTACAAGGGAAAGAAGCCTGAGGTAACCTTTGAGGGGGTCACACGAGCTGAACGAGTTATGTGAAAAAGCTTGGGAATCTCCAGATAAAAGACTGCAGATTTCGAAAAGGATTCTTATGGCGTATCCTTTTCCATCAACGGATAGGTTACGATGGAAATCCTCCCGTAGGATGGACAAAGCATTAACACGCACAGCTACAGTTGGAAAATCAAATTTTTTACCTTATGTTCCCTCACAGCATAAGAAAGCTCCGCATTATCAAATGCAGTCCTTTCGGTCACAAAGAAACAAGAAAGTGCGAGGTGCGTCCTTTCTTGCCAGAGGTAGGTGCAGAGGAATAAAGCTGCACAACACAGCTAGTTCCCAGGAACAGAAGTCCTCCCCGGCCTCTACAAAATCTACCTCATGACGCTGGGGCTCCACTGGCAGAGTCCGGCCCATGTGATGTCATGCAGCTGCTCTGACCACGCCTCCTGTTTCTCCGTTGCTGACCCCATTTTGAAACCGTGCCCCCGCACCGCTCCATCTCCGACTTGGAAATGGAGTGTTGTTGACCCCCCTACCCCCCCCCCTTCACCGATTCACAGGCAGAGGTGATCGCATTATCTGCGGGGTGCCGCAGAAAATGCAGGCAGATGCGTATGCTCTTAGCAGTTTTTGCAGTTGGATTGCGATCCAACCTGAATCAGGCCCCATTACCTATCACAATGCACTGCGGGTAGTACAAAATGGGGTTAATATAGGAGAAAAAACCCCAGAGCTGTGCTCCTTAACTGTCCCTGGTGGCTAGTGGAGCGGCTGCCCAGTAATCAGTGTCCACGCCAGTGCGCACACGGCCCGCCCCCATCAGCGGCCTCGTGATCCCGGAGGGCGGTGTGTGTGTGACTGACCTTAGGAAGAAACCGGAGCCTCCGCTGCAGTGACCCAGCAACCGGGGCACGGGAGTATACTGCGCCACTGGGAGTGATGGAGCTGCAGTAAAGAGGTCTATTAGACCTAGCCTGCTGCAGCCCTTGTAGATTCTTATAAAAAAAGTTCTTCTTTTCTTGCCAAAATTAATAGCTAAGATTAGGCTGCCTGAGGCAGCCCCCTGTTAAGTGGCCTGCTACTGAAGGCACCAACTACAAACTGAGCTCCCTGTTCATGGAAGCGAGGTTATAGAGGAGGGGGCGCTGAGCATCTTGGGAACAGTCAAAAGCTTTGAGCCTGTTGGTGCCTCAGATCAAGATCCTACTCTGGTGTACATATACAATGTGAATCCTTGTGGAGTCCAGTGTACCCCACAGAAGAAATGAATGCGTCACACCCATTGGCAGCAACATTAGAATAGCTGCTGATGGGCACAATTGAGAAAGGAAGGGGGGAAAACATTTGAATCCAGCACATATATGTAATTTGAATATGTAATTTGTACCTTCCTACTTTAAAATGTAATGGATGAACCTCACCCTGTGAGAACTATCTTCATGATCAAGAGATCTCATATGCAAGATAAGTATGTGTTGGGATAGGGCTGTGGAGGGCGGCTGCTCGGGCACACCCCTGTCAAGTTAAGGAGATTCAACTGAGGAAGCACAAGGGAACTCTCATCTGGGAACAACAACTGCAGGGAGAACACATTTTCAGACGAATGTGGGAGGGCAGAAGGCTGCCTAATACTGAAGCACCCCCAAACAACAAACCAAATGCAACAACTACTGCAAGCATTCCTGGGGGAAGGCCTGCAGCAGATGGATTTGCATATAGTGATGTCATCCAAGCAGTGGGCATAGTTGGCTGCAACCCTCGTCTGCATATGAAAAGAGAAAAGGGTCACGCAGGGCATGGCGGCCTTTGTGGGGTTGCGCTTGGATGACCCCTAAATCGCTTTATACACCCCCACCCCCCATCAGTGTGGGCTCATGTTGGCCATGCCCCAGCCCCTGAAGCATTCAAGCTGATTTCTTGCAGCAGGTGGACCCAGAAACAGCTCCAGAGTTGCTCTACAAGACAAGTAAAAGGGTGTGAGCCCTGCAGCACCACCTGTAGTTTGCATACACACATATATAGGACAGCATCTCTTATGTGCCCCAGGGTCAATAAAATAGTATCCTTATCTAGGGTATCCATCCCCTCAGATAAGGTATCCGTCCATGCCGCTACAGCACTACACACCCAGGCCGACGCAATTGCCGGTCTGAGTAAGGTACCTGAATGTGTATAAATGGACTTCAGGGTAATCTCCTGTTTGCGGTCAGCAGACTCTTTGAGGGTAGCCGTATACTGGGACGGGAGGGCTACCTTCTTGGATAAGCGTGTTAATGCTTTGTCCACCCTAGGGGAGGATTCCCATCGTAACCTATCCATTGATGGGAAAGGATACGCCATAAGAATCCTTTTGGAAATCTGCAGTCTTTTATCTGGAGATTCCCAAGCTTTTTCACATAACTCGTTCAGCTCGTGTGACCCCCTCAAAGGTTACCTCAGGCTTTTTCACCTTGTACATATGTACCCTCTTGTCAGGGACAGGGGGTTCCTCTGTGATGTGCAAAACATCTTTTATTGCCATAATCATATATCGAATGGATTTTGCCAATTTTGGCTGTAACTTTGCATCATCGTAATCGACACTGGAGTCAGAATCCGTGTCTGTATCTGTGTCAACAATCTGGGATAGTGGGCGCTTATGAGACCCTGACAGTCCCTGCAACATAGGATCAGGCATGGGTTGAGACCCTGACTGTCCCAAAGCTTCAGCCTTGTCTAATCTTTTGTGCAATGAGTTTACACTAGCATTTAAAAAATTCCACATATCCATCCAATCAGCTGTCGGCGGAGACACCACATTCATTTGCTCCTGCTCCTCTCTAATATAGCCTTCTTCCTCAGACATGTCGACACACGTGTACCGACACACCACACACACAGGGAATGCTTTTTCTGAAGACAGTTTCCCCACAAGGCCCTTTGGAGAGACAGAGAGAGAGTATGCCAGCACACACCCCAGCGCTATATAACCCAGGAATACACAGTAACTTAATGTTTGCCCAGTAGTACTGCAGCATGTAATTTGCGCCAAATTATGTGCCCCCCCCCTCTTTTCAACTCTCTTGTCTACCGTGGTATAAGCAGGAGAGAGTCCGGGGAGCTTCCTCTCAGCGGTGCTGTGAAGAAAAAATGGCGCTGGTGAGTGCTGAGGGAGAAGCCCCGCACCCTCGGCGGCAGGCTTCTGTCCCGCTTAAACTGTAAAATTGGCGGGGGCTCATACATATATACAGTGCCCCGCTGTATATGTGTTATATTTTTGCCAAAAAGAGGTTTATATTGCTGCCCAGGGTGCCCCCCCCCCCCCCTGCGCCCTGCACCCTTACAGTGACCGGAGTGTGTGAGGTGTATGGGAGCAATGGCGCACAGCTGCAGTGCTGTGCGTTACTTCAGTGAAGATCATGAAGTCTTCTGCCGCCTCTGAAGTCTTCTTTTCTTCTCATACTCACCCGGCTTCTATCTTCCGGCTCTGCAAGGGGGACGGAGGCGCGGCTCTGGGACGGACGGCGAGGGTGAGATCCTGCGTACCAATCCCTCTGGAGCTAATGGTGTCCAGTAGCCTAAGAAGCAGGACCTTGCAACTCAGAGAGTAGGGCTGCTTCTCTCCCCTCAGTCCCTCGATGAGGGAGTCTGTTGCCAGCAGTGCTCCCTGAAAATTAAAAACCTAACAAAATACTTTCTGTCAGAAAGCTCAGGAGAGCTCCTGAAAAGCACCCAGTCTCCACTGGGCACAGTATCAAACTGAGGTCTGGAGGAGGGGCATAGAGGGAGGAGCCAGTGCACACCCAGAACTAAAGTCTTTCTTAAAGTACCCATGTCTCCTGCGGAGCCTATCTATCCCCATGGTCCTTACGGAGTCCCCAGCATCCTCTAGGACGTTAGAGAAAATAGGATTTTAATACCTACCGGTAAATCCTTTTCTCTTAGTCCGTAGAGGATGCTGGGCACCCGTCCCAGTGCGTACTGTGTCTGCAGTTATTAAATGGCCCTTAACTCCAGAACATTTATGTGGAGAAAACTTTCCTGACTTGACCATCTTCCTTGGATGTTTTCCCCCTGTGTGACTGCTCCCCAGCCTCGGAGGGTTGCATCCATGGTCCCTAGGATCCAGTCCTGGATCCCGAACCATCGCCCCTCTAGGAGGTGAGAACTGTGCAGCCACCAATGGAGTAAGATTCTGGTCTTGGAAGACAGGATTATCCTCCGGTGCATGTGTAGGTGGGATCCGGACCACTTGTCCAACAGGTCCCACTGGAACACTCTGGCATGGAACCTGCCAAACTGAATGGCCTCGTAGGCCGCAACCATCTTCCCCAGCAACAGAATGCATTGATGGATTAACACTCTTGCTTGTTTCAGAATTTGTTTGACCAGACTCTGGAACTCCATAGCCTTTCCACTGGAAGAAAGCCTCTTCTGTGTCCAGTATGACTCCCAGAAACAACAACCGCGTCATTGGGACCAACTGCGATTTTGGCAAGTTTAGGAGCCAACCATGTTGTTGAAGAACTGTCAGGGAGAGTAGATGTTTTGCACCAACTGGTCCCTGGATCTCGCCTTTATCAGGAGATCATCCAAGTACGGCATAATTGTGACTCCTTGCTTGCGAAGGAGAACCATCATTTCCACCATCACCCTGGTGAAAATCCTCGGAGCCGTGGACAGACCAAACGGCAACGTCTGAAATTGGTAATGACAATCCTGAATTGCAAACCTCAGGTAGCTTGATGCAGTGGCTAAACGGGAACATGTAATTAGGCATCCTTATGTCTACCAAAACCATGAAATCTCCTTCCTCCGGACTGGAGATCCCTACCCTGAGAGATTCCATCTTGAAATTGAATTTCTTTAGGTAGAAATTGAGGGATTTCAGATTTAAGATTGGTCTGACTGAGCCGTCCGGCTTCGGGAGCACGAAGAGGCTTGAATAAAAACCTTCTCCCTGCTGACTAAGGCCGATTTGAACAATCGGTGAGGGGGAACGTCTTGAAACCCCAGTTTGTACCCTTGTGACACTATTTGTAAAACCCACGAGTCCAGGTCCAAATTAATCCAGAACTGACTGATGTGTTTTAGACGTGCCCCCACTGGTGTGGGCTCCTGCAAGAGAGCCCCAGCGTCAAGCAGTGGATTTGGCAGAAGCAGAGGACGATCTCTGCTCCTGCGATCTTGAAGAGGCTACAGACCTCTTCCCTCTTCTCCTTCCTCTACCTGCAAAGAAAGGGGAATCTTAACTTCTTGCATATCTATTGGGACAAAATGACTGCGTTAGACAATGATGCGTCTTCATCCGTTGAGAGGGAACATAGGGCAAGAAGGTTGACTTACCTGCGGGAGCTGCCGAGATCAAATTAACTAGGCCGTTGCCAAACAAGGCTTCACCTTCATAGGGAAGAGACTCCCTTTCTTCTTGGAGTCAGCATCAGCATTCCCTTGGTGAATCCACAATGCCCTCCTATCCGAGACTGCCATGAAATTGGCCCGTGAACTCAAGAGTCCTATATCCCTTGCAGTCGTAAGTATGCTGCAGTGTCCTTGATATGATCCAACGTAAGGAGTATCCCATCTCTCCAAGATATCTATATCGGAAGACAAGGTATTCGACCAATTCTTGAATACTACTACTCACCCATGCGCATGTAATGGCAGGTCTAAGTAATGTACCCGTGGTTACATAACTAGAAATAATGTAGCTTCCTGCATATGATCCGCTGGATTTGTGACAGGGCCCCGTGCAGAACAGGGGGTGACTCCCACTTTATTCTGTCCGCAGCAGGAAATGAATAAACAATCGGAAACCTTTTGGGGATTTGATACCATCTTGTCGAGCTGGATCAGACTTTCTCAAACAGAGATGGAGGAACGTTACATCAGCTTTCATTATATATCTATATATACATACATATAGACCCCTTTGTCAGGAACAGCAGGATCCTCAGTGATGTTAATATGTCCTTAATATCCACAATCATGTACTGAATGCTCCTTGCCAATATTGGATCTAATCAGGAAATATTATGGTCGACATAGGAATCAGTATCCGAGTCAGTATCAGTGTGTAGTAACATTTTTGCGGGCCTGAGGGAAAAGAAGCATAGCCATGAACATCACATCTATTCTCTACGTCTGTGTCTGGGACACAGATTTATCCAACCTCACTCTGATATTATTGAAACTTTCACCCAGTCAGTTATTGGTGGTGCCAACAGGGCCACCATCATATGTCTGCATTCCTAATATAGTTTCCTCTTGGGAAAAACATTCAGCCACCGACATGTTGACACACATGTACCAAGTACCCACAGACACATCGGCTTATGGGGGATAGACCTACAGTAAATCTGTCAGAGGGACAGAGAGGATTTTTCAGCTCACAACCCAGCGCCAAAAGTACACAGTCTGGGAAATAATAAACTCTATAGTGATAGACTTGTAACGCTCTATAGATGTGCTGGTGAGGTGAGGAAGAAGCCCCGCCGCTGTAATGGCACGCTTCTGTCCCGCTCAGAAACAAATAATTAATTACGCTGGCGGGGTAAGGACAGTGCCCAGGCACTAATGTCCACTTTTGCCAGCCTTTTGTGAGGAATTTATGCTGCCCACGGTGCCCCCCCCCCCCACCCACCCACATGCCCTGCACCCTGCAGTGCCTGTGTTTGTGTGGAAGCATGGCGCACAGCATTCCGCTCGCTGCGTGGTACCTCAGAATGCCGTCACTGGAGAAGAAGTCTTCTGTTCTTCTGCTACTCGCCTGTCTTCTGACTTCTGGCTCTGTAAGGGGGTGATGGCAGGCTACGGGAGTGGGCATCTAGGCGTACCCAGCGATCAGCACCCTCAGGAGCTAATGGTGTCCTGTCAGCCAGAAGCAGAGCCATTGAACTCACTAGAAGTTGGTCATACTTCTCTCCCCTAAGTTCCACGGAGCAGGGAGACTGTTGCCAGCAGCCTCCCTGAAAATAAGAAAAACTAACATAAGTCTTTTCAGAGAAACTCAGTAGAGCTCCCCTGTAGTGCATCCAGTCTCACTGGGCACAATTCTAAAACTGGAGTCTGGAGGAGGGGCATAGAGGGAGGAGACAGTTCACACCCTTTGAAAGTCTTAAAGTGCCCATGTCTCCTGCGGATCCCGTCTATACCCCATGGTTCTTAATGTGATCCCAGCATCCTCTAGGACGTATGAGAAAACAAATAACGCACACACGAGGAGGAGAGAACAAAGGAAGCTATAAGGAGGGGAGGGGAGGGGAGGGGAGGGGGAGGGGGAGGTAAGGTAGTAAAGGGATATTGGATAAACTACAACCTTATACATATTCATTAATGTACCAGTAGTTAGAAGTAGAAGAGCTCTAACAGAAACCACAAAGCTTATCTAAAGCCACACCACACTGGATATGCCCAATCTCATTTGATCTTTGAAGCAAAGCAGTATTGGACTTTGTTACTACCAAGCAGTCTCCCATCCATGTATTATCAGATTCTTTAGGTAAACTACCAACACCCTTTTCTTGGTACTGTACATTTAATATTTACACATATTCTTTTATGTACCAGAAGTTAGAAGTAGAAGAGCTCTAACAGAAACCACGAGCTCATCTACAGCCACAGCACACTGGATTTGCCCAATCTCTCCTGATCATGGAAGCTGAGCAGTGTTGGTCCTGGTTTTAGTACTTGGATGGGAGACCACCAGGAAATACCAGGAGCTGTGTGTATTTTTACAATACCAACACCGTTCTCTTGATGCATTCCATTTTGAAACATTGGGGCAGATCTATTAAGCCTGGTGAACTGATAAAGTGCAAGGTGATAAAGTACCAGCCAGTCAGCTCCTAACTGTCATTTTTCAAACCCAGCCTGTGACATGGCAATTAGGAGCTGATTGGCTGGTACTTTATCACCATGCAAATTATCATTTCACCAGGTTTAATAAATCGTCCGCTTATTCATTTATGTACGAGTAGTTAGAAGTAGAAGAACTCTAACAGAAACCACTAAGCTCATCTACAGCCACACCACACTGTATATGCCCAATATCACCTGATCTTAGGCCTGGTTTGTTCTTGGATGTGAGACCACCTGGGAATACCAGGTGCTGTAGGTAGTTTTATACTACCAACACCGTTCTCTTGATGCATTCTATTTTGAAACTTATTCATTGATGTAGAAGTTAGAAACAGCAAAAATCATCTACAGCCGCATCACACTGGATATGTCCAATCCAGTGGCGTAACTAGAAATTTTTCTCCCCCAAGCCAAAAAATTCTTCGGCGCCCCCCCCCCCTTCATGCTCCATAATTGGGAGCAAGAAAGGGATAAATATGCGCGCGCCTAAGGTGCGCGCGTCAAAAAAGGGGCGTGGTTTTGTTGGAGTGGGCGTGGTTTCGCATAAAGGGGCGTGGCATTGCAGGAAAAGACTACCTTATACCCCAGTTTTGCAACCTGCACGCCCATACGTTGGCCACCACAGGAAAGAAAAATAATCCTGATTCATGCCCCTTACATTATTTGTCATTTTTCCTCCTTATAGTAATGCCCAGTATACATTATGCCACATACTGCAATGGCCCTTAGACATTATGCCGCACACAATAATGCACGACACAATATGCACACACTGTAATGCCCCCGACACATTATGCCACACACCGTAATGTCTGTGACACATTATGCCACACACCGTAATGCCTGTGACACATTATGACAGGAATCGCAATGCCCGTTATACATTATGCTACACACTGCAATGCCCCTGATACATTATAGCACATACAATGTCTGTGACACATTATGACACACACCGCAATGTCCGTGATACATTATGCCACACACTGCAATGCCCGATACATTATAGCACATACAATGCCTGTGACACATTATGCCACACACTGCAATGACCTTGAGACATTATACCACAATGCCCGTGATATAGTATACCATACACCGTAATGCCTGTGACACATACCGCAATGCCCTGCCCGTTATACCCTATGCCACACATCGCAATGCCCGTTATGTATTATGCCACACTGCAATGACCCTGAGACATTATACCACATACCACAATCAGGGCCGGTTCAAGGGCGCAGAGCGCCCCGGGCAGGAAAGGGCGTGGCCTAATACAGGGGGCGTGGTGAGTCACGCCCCCTGTACATTGAAAGCGCCGCTTGAATGCTGAGCGGTGCGCGATGACGTCATCGTGCACCGCACAGCAAAAGGTCCTCTCCACGAAGAGAAACTAGACGCTATGCGTCTAGTTCCCTTCGTGGAGAGGACCTTTGCTGTGCGGTGCGCGATGACGTCATCGCGCACCGCTCAGCAGTTACTCTCCACGAAGGGAAACTAGACGCATAGCGTCTAGTTCCCTTCACAGGAGGCGCCGAGGACGGGGACGGCAGCGGGCAGCGGAGGCGGACGGGGGACACAGCGGGCAGCAGTGGCGGATCTTGCCACGGTGCGGCGCCCTCCGGATGGCGCCAGCGCCCTCCGGAAGGCGGCGCCCCGGGCAAAAGTCCTGCTTGCCCGTGGCAAGAACCGCCACTGACCACAATGCCCGTGATATAGTATACCACACACCGTAATGCCTGACACATTATGACACACACCGCAATGTCCGTGATACATTATGCCACACACTGCAATGACCCTGAGACATTATACCACATATCACAATGCCCGCGATATAGTATACCATACACCGTAATGCCTGCGACACATTATGACACACACCGCAATGTCCGTGATACATTATGCCACACACCGTAATGCCCATTACACATTAAGTCCTACAGTAAGGCTTCTAATTACTTTTCAATTACCTGCTCGTTGTCAGGGGTTTCATGCACTGGGTGTCATGCTCGTTGCCAGGGGTTTCATGCTCTTGGTTCCATGCACGGTGCCAGGGGTTTTCATGCTCAGGGTGTCATGCTCGTTGCCAGGGGTTTCATGCACTGGGTGTCATGCTCGTTGCCAGGTGTTTCATGCACTGGGTGTCATGCTCGTTGCCAGATGTTTCATGCACTGGGTGTCATGCTCGTTGCTAGGAGGTAGTCCTTGTTGCTAGGGCTGTGCTCCCAGTGCCACATATGTCCCCAGTGCCAGATATTCCCCCACGGTGCCAGGTACTTACATGCCCCAGTGCCAAATATAGTCGTCGTCCCCATGTGCCAGGTACACATATGCCCCCAGTGCCAGATATTCCCCCCCAGTGCCATATATGCCCCCCGTGCCATATATGCCCCCAGTGCCAGATACCCCCCCCCAGTGCCATATATGCCCCCAGTGCCAGATATTCCCCCCCAGTGCCATATATGCCCCAGTGCCAGATATCCCCCCCAGTGCCAGATATGCCCCCAGTGCCAGATATTCCCCCCAGTGCCAGAAATGCCCCAGTGCCAGATATTCCTCCCTCCCCCCGTGCCATATATGCCCCCAGTGCCAGATATTTACCCCCCCCCCTGCCGTCGCTTTTTGGAGGGACACGGAGGGCACAGCTCGTCTCTCCTGTGTCCCTCCTGCTGCATCATCTCCGGCGGCCGCGGGTCTAATAGGGGGAAGTGCCAGTTCGTGAGCCAATTAGAGCTCACGGACGGCACTTCCCCCTATTAGACCCGCGGCCGCCGGAGATGATGCAGCAGGAGGGACACAGGGAGGCGCGCTGTGTGCCCTCCGTGTCCCTCCAAAAAGCGGCGGAGGGAAGGAGACTGCAGACTGACATGCGGACGCTCGTCCGCATGTCAGTCTGCTGTAAATCAGTGGCGCCCCCGCAGCCCCTCGCCCCCAAGCCACCACGAGGACTGCGGGGGCAGTAGTTACGCCACTGGTCCAATCTCATCTGATGATGGAAGCTAAGCAGTGTTGTGCCTGGTTTGTTTTTGGATTTCAAGTCCTGCCTTCTGGTTTGGCCACGGCACCTCGGATATTCACCAAGGTCATGGCCGTGATGACGACCCTTCACCATCAGAGAATCAGGATCCTGCCAAATCTGGACGACTTGCTGATCCTGGTGAACTCCCAAGAGGTTCTCCACAGTTATCTGGAACTGGCGGTCCAATTCCTAAAAGTCCACGGGTGGCTCATCAACTGAAAAAAGTCCTCGCTGGTCCCTGCTCGGAACATTGTGCACCTAGGGGCACTGCTGGACACACACAGCCAACAATTGTTTCTGTCTCCAGAGAAAGTCCTGAAAATTCAGGACAGTATCGTCCTCTCTCGCCCAAGAGTGTTGATACACACAGCGATGCAAGTACTAGACCTCATGGTGTCGGCTTTCGATATGGTAGAGTACGCTCAATTTCATTACCGCCCTCTGCAGAGGTTAATCCTCTCCAAGTGGGACGGCCTGCCTCATCGGATGATGTCTCAAATGATCTCCTTGACTCCGGAGGTTCGTCTGACACTGAGCTGGTGGCTACAGGACCAACAGTTGAGCAGGGGCCATCCCTTCTAGATCTCCAACTGTGTCCTCCTGACAATGGATGCCAGTCTTTTGGGCTGGGCCATGGTGTTGGAGCAACACTTTCTCCAGGGTCGGTGGACCAGGGAGGAATCTCTCCTCCTGATATACATTCTGGAATTGCAGGCAGTGTTCAATTAATTGACACTGGCCCTGCCTCTAGTACAGAACAGACCTGTTCAAGTACAATCTGACAACGCCACCACGGTAGTGTACACAAATCATCAAGGCGGCACTCGAAACTGCATGGCAAAGCTGGAAGTATCAAAAATCCTCCGTTGGGTAGAAAGTCATCTGACAGCAATATCGGCAGTGTTCATTCCCGGAGTCCTCAACTAGGAAGCGGATTTCCTCAGTCGTCAGGACGTTCACGCTGGAGAGTGGAGAGGCCGCAGCAGAAATGTCTGCACTGGTGTCAGTAGGTGACTGAGGCAGGGATGACTGGGAGATAGTGGGTGACTGAAGCATGTATGAGTGGGAGATAGTGGGTGACTGAGGCCGGGGTGACTGGGAGATAGTGGGTGACAGGGAGATAGTGGGTTACTGAGGGAGGGGTGATAGGAAGGGGTTGGGTAAGTATGGGAAGAAAGTGGGTGACAGGTATAATAAATGACTAAGGCAGGGGTGATAGGGAGATAGTGGATGACTGTGGCAGGGGTGACAGGGACAGTAAGAGACTGAGGCAGGGGTGACAGGGATAGTGGCTGACTGAGGCAGGGGTGACTGGGAGATAGTGGGTGACTGAGGCAGGGTTGACAGGGATAGTGGGTGACTGAAGCAGGGGTGATAGGGTGACAGTGGGTGACTAAAGCAGGGGTGACTGGTATAGTGGGTGACTGAGGCAGGGATCGCAGATATAGTGGTTGACTGAGGCAGCGGTGACTGGGAGATAGTGGGTAACTGAGGCAGGGGTGACAGGGAAAGTGTGTGACTCAGGCAGGGGTGATAGGGAGATAGTGGGCTGCATATCTCTGCCTCACTGCAGCAGCACATTCCTGCTTCAATGACAGCAGCACATCCCTACCTCACTTATAGCAGCACATCCCTGCCTCGCTGACAGCAGCACATCCCTGCCTCGCTGACAGCAGCACATCCCGGCCTCGCTGACAGCAGCACATCCCTGCTTCACTGACAGCAGCACATCCCTGCTTCGCTGACAGCAGCACATCCCTGCCTCGCTGACAGCAGCACATCCCTGCCTCGCTGACAGCAGCACATCCCTGCTTCACTGACAGCAGCACATCCCTGCTTCGCTGACAGCAGCACATCCCTGCCTCGCTGACAGCAGCACATCCCTGTCTCGCTGACAGCAGCACAGCACTGCTTCGCTGACAGCAGCACATCACTGCTTCACTACCAGCAGCACATCCCTGCCTCACTGGCAGCAGCACATCCCTGCCTTACTGACAGCTGTATATAGGGCCTAATTCAGACCTGATCCCTGCTGTGCATATTCACACAACAGGAGATCAGGTCTGAAGTGCGTGTGTGCTGGTGCCGCAGTGCACCGGCACATGCCAGAGATGCGATCAGCATCTCTGCCCAGTGAGCGCCTCTGCCTGATTGACAGGCAGAGGCGGTCACTGGGCAGGAGGAGTCGGGCCAGCGGCGTTGTGCCGCCATTTTGGGGGCACAGTCAGGACAACGCAGACATGACCGGACCGTATGGGGGCGGGCCGTGACGGCTGCGTGACATTTATGGCATTTATGTGCAGTCTAGTTTGCACAGTTGATAGAGTGTTGATCTTGCACTATCAATGTAAGCCTCACATAGGTTTGATACACATGTAAGTTTGTTTTTATTTTACTACATTGTGGTTTGTGGCTCTATACCATGTAATGCATGTCTTTTAACAGTAGTCAAGTCTTCCAATGTGCTTGTTAGTGAAACCCAATAGATAGCTTTATTTTATTTTGTTTCTTCAAATATTGAATGCATATGTCTTATAACTTTTTTTTTTCAATATACAGGTTGAGTATCTGTATATACATTTTTATTATAAGATTTTCAATGACACAAGTACATCCAAGTTGCAGATTATGGATTGTGAAGGACAAATCAACCATATAAACAATTTAAGCAATTTAAATTGCATGCAGGTAGTAGAATATCAAACTCCTTGGATGAGAGTTGGTCGTAATAAACTAGGATAGAAAAGAATAAAGTAGAAAATAAGATTTTAAACCTACCGGTAAATCTTTTTCTCGTAGTCCGTAGAGGATGCTGGGGACTCCGTAAGGACCATGGGGATAGACGGGCTCCACAGGAGACATGGGCACTTTAAGAAAGACTTTAGTTCTGGGTGTGCACTGGCTCCTCCCTCTATGCCACAGTTAGAGAAACTGTGCCCAGAGGAGACGGACAGTATGAGGAAAGGATTTTGTTAATCCAGGGCAAGATTCATACCAGCCACACCAATCACACCGTATAACTTGTGATAAACTACCCAGTTATCAGTATGAAAAAACAACATAGCATCAGTGCAGGACCGATGCAACTATAACATAACCCTTATTGAAGCAATAACTATATACAAGTATTGCAGAAGTAGTCCGCACTTGGGACGGGCGCCCAGCATCCTCTACGGACTACGAGAAAAAGATTTACCAGTAGGTTTAAAATCTTATTTTCTCTAACGTCCTAGAGGATGCTGGGGACTCCGTAAGGACCATGGGGATTATACCAATGCTCCAAAACGGGCGGGAGAGTGCGGATGACCCTGCAGCACCGATTGAGCAAACATGAGTTCCTCCTCAGCCAGGGTATCAAACTTATAGTATTTTGCAAAGGTGTGTGAACCCGACCAAGTAGCAGCTTGACACAGCTGTAGTGCCGAGACCCCTCGGGCAGCTGCCCAAGAAGAGCCCGCTTTCCTCGTGGAATGGGCCTTGACCGATTTCAGTAACTGCAATCCAGCCATAGAATGCGCTTGCTGAATCGTGTTACAAATCCGGCGAGCAATAGCCTGCTTTGAAGCAGGGGCACCAATCTTGTTGGTTGCATACAGGACAAACAGCGCTTCAGTTTTCCTGACTCTAGCCGTCCTGGCCACGTAAATTTTCAAAGCCCTAACCACATCAAGTAACTCGGAATCCTCCAAGTCACGCGTAGCCACAGGCACCACAATAGGTTGGTTCATATGAAAAGATGAGACCACTTTTGGTAGGAATTGAGGACGGGTCTGCAATTCCGCTCTATCCACATGGAATACCAAATATGGGCTTTTATGTGACAAAGCCGCTAATTCCGACACTCGCCTAGCCGAAGCCAAGGCTAATAACATGACCACCTTCCATGTGAGATATTTTAACTCCACTGTTTTAAGTGGTTCAAACCAGTGTAATTTTAGAAAACTTAACACCACGTTAAGGTCCCAAGGTGCCACCGGAGGCACAAAAGGAGGCTGAATATGCAGCACTCCTTTTACAAAAGTCTGAACTTCTGGAAGAGAAGCCAATTCTTTTTGAAAGAAAATGGATAAGGCCGAAATCTGGACCTTAATAGAGCCTAATTTTAGGCCCAAATTCACTCCAGTTTGTAGGAAGTGAAGGAAACGGCCCAGATGGAATTCTTCCGTAGGAGCATTCCTGGCCTCACACCAAGAAACATAATTTCGCCATATACGGTGTAATGTTTTAACGTTACATCCTTCCTAGCCTTTATCAGCGTAGGGATGACCTCAACCGGAATGCTAGGATCCGGCATTCAACCGCCATGCCGTCAAACGCAGCCGCGGTAAGTCTTGGAACAGACAGGGCCCCTGATGCAACAGGTCCTGTCTTAGAGGGAGAGGCCACAGATCTTCTGTGAGCATTTCCTGCAGATCCGGATACCAGGTCCTCCGTGGCCAATCTGGAACAATGAGGATTGTTCTCACTCCTCTTTGTCTTATTATCCTCAACACCTTGGGTATGAGAGGAAGAGGAGGAAATACATAGACCGACTGGAACACCCACGGTGTCACTAGGGCGTCTACAGCTACTGCCTGAGGGTCTCTTGACCTTGCGCAATACCTCTGTAGCTTTTTGCTGAGCCGGGACGGCATCATGTCTATCTGTGGCAGTTCCCACCGACTTGTAATCTGTGCAAAGACTTCCTGATGAAGTCCCCACTCTCCCGGATGTAGGTCGTGTCTGCTGAGGATGTCTGCTTCCCAGTTGTCCACTCCCGGAATGAACACTGCTGACAGTGCGCTTGCGTGATTCTCCACCCAGCGAAGAATTCTGGTGGCTTGTGCCATCGCCACTCTGCTTCTTGTGCCGCCTTGGCGGTTTACATGAGCCACTGCGGTGACGTTGTCTGACTGGATCAGAACCGGTTGGTCGCAAAGTAAGGTCTCCGCTTGACGTAGGGCATTGTATATGGCCCTTAGTTCCAGGATGTTGATGTGAAGACAAGTCTCTTGACTTGACCAAAGACCTTGGAAATTTCTTCCCTGTGTGACTGCTCCCCAAACTTGGAGGCTTGCGTCTGTGGTCACCAGGATCCAGCCCTGAATGCTGAATCTGCGTCCCTCGAGAAGGTGAGCACTCTGCAGCCACCACAAGAGTGATACCCTGACCCTGGGGGACAGGGTGATCAACCAATGCATCTGTAAATGTGACCCGGACCACTTGTCCAGTAGGTCCCATTGGAAAGTCCTCGCATGGAACCTGCCGAATGGAATGGCCTCGTATGATGCCACCATCTTTCCCAGGACTCGAGTGCAGTGATGCACTGACACCTGTTTTGGTTTCAATAGGTTCCTGACAAGAGTCATGAGTTCCTGGGCCTTTTCTATCAGGAGATAAACCCTCTTCTGGTCTGTGTCCAGAATCATGCCCAAGAAAGACAGACGAGTAGTAGGAATCAACTGCGACTTCGGGATATTGAAAATCCAGCCGTGTTGCTGTAACACTTTCAGTGAAAGTGATACGCTGTTCAGCAACTGCTCTCTTGATCTCGCTTTTATGAGATCGCCCAAGTACGGGATAATTGTGACACCTTGCTTGCACAGGAGCACCATCATTTCCGCCATTACCTTGGTGAAAATTCTCAGGGCCATGGAGAGACCAAACAGCAACGTCTGAAATTGGCAATGACAGTCCTGTACCGCAAATCTGAGTTACGCCTGATGAGGTGGATAAATGGGGACATGAAGGTATGCATCCTGTACACAAATGCGGACAACAGGTGTCAAGCCGTGTGTTGCCTTTGTCAAGCTGTAATAAGTAGGGATAAGGACGTTAACCACCTCGGAACATCCTCCCTTATACGTCACCTGCAGCGCATTCATCATAAGTCAGTGACAAGTTCAAAAACTTTGGATGACAGCGGAAGTAGTCCACTAACCACTAAATCCCTTCCTCTTGTAACCAAGCTCCTGCAAACCACACCACCTACTCCCTCAGTGTCAATTTCCTCCTTAGACAGGAGAGCCAATAGTCCTGCAGGCCATGTCACTGGCAAGTCTGACGAGTCCTCTCCTGCCTGGGATTCCTCCGATGCATCCTTGAGTGTAACGCCTACTGCTGCTGGCGCTGCTGTTGTTGCTGCTGGGAGTCGATCGTCATCCCAGAGGGGAAGTCGGAAGACCACTTGTACTTCTTCCAGTAAGCAATTGACTGTCCAACAGTCCTTTGCGAGGAAGATGAAATATCACAGCAGTCATCCTGCTGCAAAGCGGATAACTCAGGTCTGGGTGGTGAGAAACGTGGTTCCGGTATCCATCGTTAATTTAGAGGCAACTAGAGACTTGATTGAGGTACTTTGTCCCCGGTACCAAATACCCTCTAGGTTCCATTTCTCTAGGCAGGCGATACCGAAAATGTACACAGACCTCAGAAAAAGAGTCACCAGTGTCCTAAAAAATGCAGTTGTACCCAATGTCCACTTGTCTGTGGTTAAGTGGAGCAGGGCAGACTCAGGACTATATGACTGTGACAGCCCACTGGGTAGATGTATTGCCTCCCGCAGCAAGAACAGCAGCGGCGGCACCAGTAGCAGCATCTCGCAATTGCCAACTCGTTCCTAGGCAGGCTACGCTTTGTATCACCGCTTTCCATAAGAGGCACACAGCTGACAACCTCTTACGGAAACTGAGGAACATCATCGCAGAATGGCTTACCCCAATTGAACTCTCCTGGGGATTTGTGACATCGGACAACGCCACCAATATTGTGCGTGCATTACATCTGGGCAAATTCCAGCACGTCCCATGTTTTGCACATACATTGAACTTGGTGGTGCAGAATTATTTAAAAAACGACAGGGGCGTGCAAGAGATGTTGTCGGTGGCCCGAAGAATTGCGGGCCACTTTCTGCCTTCAGCCACCGCATGCCGAAGACTGGAGCACCACCAAACATTCCTGAACCTGCCCTGCCATCATCTGAAGCAAGAGGTGGTAACGAGGTGGAATTCAACCCTCTATATGCTTCAGAGGATGGAGGAGCAGCAAAAGGCCATTCAAGCCTATACATCTGCCCACGATATAGGCAAAGGAGGGGGAATGCACCTGACTCAAGCGCAGTGGAGAATGATTTCAACGTTGTGCAAGGTTCTGCAACCCTTTGAACTTTCCACACGTGAAGTCAGTTCAGACACTGCCAGCCTGAGTCAGGTCATTCCCCTCATCATGCTTTTGCAGAAGAAGCTGGAGACATTGAAGGAGGAGCTAAAACAGAGTGATTCAACTAGGCATGTGGGACTTGTGGATGGAGCCCTTAATTTGCTTAACCAGGATTCAATCTGTTGAAATCAGAGCACTACATTTTGGCCGCCGTGCTCGATCCTAGATTTAAAACCTACATTGTATCTCTCTTTCCGGCAGACACAAGTCTGCAGAGGTTCAAAGACCTGCTGGTGAGAAAATTGTCAAGTCAAGCGGAACGTGACCCGTCAACAGCTCCTCCTTCACATTCTCCCGCAACTGGGGGTGCGAGGAAAAGGCTAAGAATTCCGAGCCCACCCGCTGGCGGTGATGCAGGGCAGTCTGGAGTGAGTGCTGACATCTGGTCCAGACTGAAGGACCTGGCAACGATTACTGACATGTCGTCTACTGTCACTGCATATGATTCTGTCACCTTTGAAAGAATGGTGGAGAAAAAGAGGCAATTTGGAGGCCCTTGCACAAACTGGCTTTATTCTACCTAAGTTGCCCTCCCTCCAGTGTGTACTCCGAAAGAGTGTTTAGTGCGGCCGCTCACCTTGTCAGCAATCGGCGTACGAGGTTACTTCCAGAAAATGTGGAGAAGATGATGATCATCAAAATTAATTATAATCAATTCCTCCGTGGAGACATTCACCAGCAATTGCCTCCAGAAAGTACACAGGGATCTGAGATGGTGGATTCCAGTGGGGACGAATTAATAATCTGTGAGGAGGGGGATGTACACAGTGAAAGGGGTGAGGAATCGGAGGATGATGAGGTGGACATCTTGCCTCTGTAGAGCCAGTTTGTGCAAGGAGAGATTGATTGATTCTTTTTTGGTGGGGGCCCAAACCAACCAGTCATTTCAGTCAGTCGTGTGGCAGACCCTGTCGCTGAAATGATGGGTTCGTCAATGTTTTTCTTTTCAATCTAAACCCCTGCAGTTTTCTGTAAGCATCTGCTTCGCTATGATGATCAACAAGTCACAAGGGAAAACACTCAGGGCTGGAGGCGTAGATCTTAGGACCAGCTGCTACAAGCATGGCAGAGGTGTCACTATCACTGGTGACACCCAGAGAGGCGGCGAGGGAGATTGTAATGCAGTGCGCGCAGATAAGCAGCGCAATGGTAAAAAGGAGGCATGGTCTCATAGGTAGGGGCGTGGCCTGAATCACCATTTTGTTGCTGCGGGTATCCCGGGGGTTGGGGGCTGTACCCGGGGACTAGTGTGTGAGTGGTGCTGGCTCCTGCACAGTGACAGAAACTGGGTGTTGCACGTAATGTCACAGTGAAACACCCATATTCTGTCACTGAAGAAGAGCCGGCACTTTGGTGTCACCCCACTTGGCGGGTGACACTCGGGTGTGTGCCGCAACCCCGTTGTGATGCCACTGACCCATGGGAAGCTTTACGTGGCTTACCCATGTGTTAGTAGCCCCAAGCATCTTTTGTGTTAGTCCCTGAAGAAAAACTTCAAATATTGTTTACAATTTTGTAATCAATGGCCTAATTCAGTAAGGATTGCAAATTCTGCTAAGTAACAGAATTTGCAATCCTTTGGTTCGCATGCTGGGGCCACCCATCACAGGGCATGGCCACCCAGCATGCCGCCTCCCTTCTTGACCACGCTGAAATTGCAGTCTCAGTGCAGTTCAGCGTGATCATAAAAAATGGGTTAGCCTCCTGTTGGTGCAGACTGTACGTGTGCGCAGGAAGCCGCCACCATTTTTGTGATCGCAACGGCTGCATGTGATGTCATGCAGCCGCTCTGACCACGCCTCCTGTTTCTCCGTTGAAGCCCTGCCCCCGCACCGCTTCATCTCCGACTTTGAAATGGAGTGTTGCTGACCCCCCCCCGCACCGATTGACAGTCACAGAAAATGCAGGCGCATGCGTATGCTCTTAGCAATTTTTGCAGTTGGATTGCTTATTGTGATTGCAATCCAACCTGAATCAGGCTCTATTACCTATCACAATGCACTGCAGGTAGTACAAAATGGGGTTAATATAGGAGAAAACCCCCCAGAGCTGTGCTTTGTGGACACTTTTCAGAGAACAAATTTGTTAGCATGGAAATGGAGTGTTGTTGACCCCCCTCCCCCCCCCCCTTCACCGATTCACAGGCAGAGGTGATCGCATTATCTGCGGGGTGCCGCAGAAAATGCAGGCGGATGCGTATGCTCTTAGCAGTTTTTGCAGTTTGATTGCGATCCAACCTGAATCAGGCCCCATTACCTATCACAATGCACTGCGGGTAGTACAAAATGGGGTTAATATAGGAGAAAAAACCCCAGAGCTGTGCTCCTTAACTGTCCCTGGTGGCTAGTGGAGCGGCTGCCCAGTAATCAGTGTCCACGCCAGTGCGCACACGGCCCGCCCCCTACAGCCATGCTGGATCACGGTATAGTGTGGGCACAGAAGCCCCTTACCTCCCTTTCATCAGCGGCCTCGTGATCCCGGAGGGCGGTGTGTGTGTGACTGACCTTAGGAAGAAACCGGAGCCTCCGCTGCAGTGACCCAGCAACCAGGGCACGGGAGTATACTGCGCCGCTGGGAGTGACGGAGCTGCAGTAAAGATGTCTATTAGACCTAGCCTGCTGCAGCCCTTGTACATTCTTATAAAAAAAGTTCTTCTTTTCTTGTCAAAATTAATAGCTAAGTATAGGCTGCCTGAGGCAGCCCCCTGTTAAGTGTCCTGCTACTGAAGGCACCAACTACAAACTGAGCTCCCTGTTCATGGAAGCGAGGTTATAGAGCAGGGGGCGCTGAGCATCTTGGGAACAGTCAAAAGCTTTGAGCCTGTTGGTGCCTCAGATCAAGATCCTACTCTACACCACAATGTGAATCCTTGTGGAGTCCAGTGTACCCCACAGAAGAAATGAATGTGTCACACCCATTGGCAGCAACATTAGAATAGCTGCTGATGGGCACAATTGAGAAAGGAAGGGGGGAAAATATTTGAATCCAGCACATATATGTAATTTGAATATGTAATTTGTACCTTCCTACTTTAAAATGTAATGGATGAACCTCACCCTGTGAGAACTATCTTCATGATCAAGAGATCTCATATGCAAGATAAGTATGTGTTGGCAGAGGCGCTCACTGGGCAGAGATGCTGATCGCATCTCTGGCATGTGCCGG
>NW_026969216.1:0-50139 GCF_028390025.1 Pseudophryne corroboree
GAGAAACACTGGGGGAATAACGGGGGGTGACAAGAGAAACACTGGGTGAATAACGGGGGGTGACAAGAGGAACACGGGGAATAACGGGGAGAGACAAGAGGAACACTGGGGGAATAACGGGGGTGACAAGAGAAACACTGGGGGAATAACGGGGGTGACAAGAGAAACACTGGGGGAATAACGGGGGGTGACAAGAGGTACACTGGGGGAATAATGGGGTGTGACAAGAGGAATACTGGGGGAATAACGGGGGGTGACAAGAGGAACACTGGGGGAATAACTGGGGATGACAAGAGGAACACTGGGGGAATAAATGGGGATGACAAGAGGAACACATAGGGAATAACAGAAGGAACACTGGGGGAATAACGGGGGGTGACAAGAGAAACACTGGGGGAATAATGGGGGGTGACATGAGGAACACTGGGGGAATAACGGGGGGTACAAGAGGAACACTTGGGGAATAATGGGGGTGACAAAGGAACACTGAGGGAATAACGGGGGGTGGCAAGAGGAACACACTGGGGGAATAACGGGGGGTGACAAGAGGAACACAGGGGGAATAATGGGGGGTGACAAGAGGAACACAGGGGGAATAACAGAAGGAACGAAGGGGAAATAATCGGAGGGGGGACAAGAGGAACACTGGGGGAATAACGGCGGTGACAAGAGGAACACTGGGGGAATAACAGGGGGAGACAAGAGGAACACAGGGGGAATAACAGAAGGAACAAAGGGGAAATAATGGGGTGGAGACAAGAGGAACACTGGGGGAATAACGGGGGGTGACAAGAGGAACACAGGGGGAATAACAGAAGGAACAAAGGGGAAATGATGGGGGGGAGACAAGAGAAACACTGGGGGAATAACGGGGGGTGACATGAGGAACACTGGGGGAATAACGGGGGGTACAAGAGGAACACTTGGGGAATAATGGGGGTGACAAAGGAACACTGAGGGAATAACGGGGGGTGGCAAGAGGAACACACTGGGGGAATAACGGGGGGTGACAAGAGGAACACTGGGGTAATAACGGGGGGCGACAAGAGGAACACAGGGGGAATAATGGGGGGAGACAAGAGGAACACTGGGAATAATTGGGGGAGACAAGAGGAACACTGGGGGAATATCGGGGGGAGACAAGAGGAACACGGGGAATAACAGAAGGAACAAAGGGGAAATAATGGGGGGGGACATGAGGAACACTGGGGGAATAACGCAGGGGGGACAAGAGAAACACTGGGGGAATAACGGGGGGTGACAAGAGAAACACTGGGGGAATAACGGGGGGTGACAAGAGAAACACTGGGTGAATAATGGGGGTTGACAAGAGGAACACAGGGGAATAACGGGGGGAGACAAGAGGAACACTGGGGGAATAACGGGGGGTGACAAAGGAACACTGGGGGAATAACGGGGGGAGACAAGAGAAACACTGGGGGAATAACGGGGGGTGACAAGAGAAACACTGGGGGAATAACGGGGGGTGACAAGAGAAACACTGGGTGAATAACAAGGGGTGACAAGAGGAACACGGGGAATAAAGGGGAGAGACAAGAGGAACACTGGGGGAATAACGGGGGGTGACAAGAGAAACACTGGGGGAATAACGGGGGTGACAAGAGAAACACTGGGGGAATAACGGGGGGTGACAAGAGGTACACTGGGGGAATAATGGGGTGTGACAAGAGGAACACGGGGAATAACGGGGGAAGACAAGAGGAACACGGGGAATAACTGGGGATGACAAGAGGAACACAGAGGGAATAACTGGGGATGACAAGAGGAACACAGGGGAAATAATGGGGGGGAGACAAGAGGAACACAAGGGAAATAATGGGGGGGGGGGACAAGAGGAACACAGGGGGAATAATGGGGGGGAGACAAGAGCAACACAGGGGGAATAATGGGGGGGAGACAAGAGCAACACAGGGGGAATAATGGGGGGAGACAAGAGGAACACGGGGAATAACGGGGGGAGACAAGAGGAACACGGGTAATAACTGGGGATGACAAGAGGAACACAGAGGGAATAACTGGGGATGACAAGAGGAACACTTGGGGAATAACTGGGGATGACAAGAGGAACACAGAGGGAATAACAGAAGGAACACAGGGGGAATAATGGGGGGAGACAAGAGGAACACTGGGGTAATAACGGGGGGAGACAAGAGGAACACAGGGGGAATAATGGGGGGAGACAAGAGGAACACTGTGGGAATAATGGGGGGAGACAAGAGGAACACTGGGGGAATAACGGGGGGAGACAAGAGGAACACGGGGAATAACAGAAGGAACAAGGGAAGTAATGGGGGGGGACATGAGGAACACTGGGGGGGAATAACGGGGGGTGACAAAGGAACACTGGGGGAATAACGGGGGGTGACAAGAGAAACACTGGGGGAATAACGGGGGGTGACAAGAAAAACACGTGGGGAATAACGGGGGGTGACAAGAGAAACACTGGGTGAATAACGGGGGGTGACAAGAGGAACACGGGGAATAACGGGGAGACAAGAGGAACACTGGGGGAATAACGGGGGGTGACAAGAGAAACACTGGGGGAATAACGGGGGGTGACAAGAGAAACACTCGTGGAATAACGGGGGGTGACAAGAGAAACACTGGGGGAATAACGGGGAGTGACAAGAGGAACACGGGGAATAATGGGGGAAGACAAGAGGAACACGGGGAATAACTGGGGATGACAAGAGGAACACAGAGGGAATAACTGGGGATGACAAGAGGAACACAGGGGAAATAATGGGGGGGAGACAAGAGGAACACAAGGGAAATAATGGGGGGGGGGACAAGAGGAACACAGAGGGAATAATGGGGGGAGACAAGAGCAACTCAGGGGGAATAATGGGGGGAGACAAGAGGAACACGGGTAATAACTGGGAATGACAAGAGGAACACAGAGGGAATAACTGGGGATGACAAGAGGAACACTTGGGGAATAACTGGGGATGACAAGAGGAACACAGAGGGAATAACAGAAGGAACACAGGGGGAATAATGGGGGGAGACAAGAGGAACACTGGGGTAATAACGGGGGGAGACAAGAGGAACACAGGGGGAATAATGGGGGGAGACAAGAGGAACACCGTGGGAATAATGGGGGGAGACAAGAGGAACACTGGGGGAATAACGGGGGGAGACAAGAGGAACACGGGGAATAAGAGAAGGAACAAGGGAAATAATGGGTGGGGGACATGAGGAACACTGGGGGGAATAACGGGGGGTGACAAAGGAACACTGGGGGAATAACGGGGGGAGACAAGAGAAACACTGGGGGAATAACGGGGGGTGACAAGAGAAACACTGGGGGAATAACGGGGGGTGACAAGAGAAACACTGGGTGAATAACGGGGGGTGACAAGAGGAACACGGGGAATAACGGGGAGAGACAAGAGGAACACTGGGGGAATAACGTGGGTGACAAGAGAAACACTGGGGGAATAACGGGGGTGACAAGAGAAACACTGGGGGAATAACGGGGGGTGACAAGAGGTACACTGGGGGAATAATGGGGTGTGACAAGAGGAATACTGGGGGAATAACGGGGGGTGACAAGAGGAACACTGGGGGAATAACTGGGGATGACAAGAGGAACACTGGGGGAATAAATGGGGATGACAAGAGGAACACATAGGGAATAACAGAAGGAACACTGGGGGAATAACGGGGGGTGACAAGAGAAACACTGGGGGAATAATGGGGGGTGACATGAGGAACACTGGGGGAATAACGGGGGGTACAAGAGGAACACTTGGGGAATAATGGGGGTGACAAAGGAACACTGAGGGAATAACGGGGGGTGGCAAGAGGAACACACTGGGGGAATAACGGGGGGTGACAAGAGGAACACAGGGGGAATAATGGGGGGTGACAAGAGGAACACAGGGGGAATAACAGAAGGAACGAAGGGGAAATAATCGGAGGGGGGACAAGAGGAACACTGGGGGAATAACGGCGGTGACAAGAGGAACACTGGGGGAATAACAGGGGGAGACAAGAGGAACACAGGGGGAATAACAGAAGGAACAAAGGGGAAATAATGGGGTGGAGACAAGAGGAACACTGGGGGAATAACGGGGGGTGACAAGAGGAACACAGGGGGAATAACAGAAGGAACAAAGGGGAAATGATGGGGGGGAGACAAGAGAAACACTGGGGGAATAACGGGGGGTGACATGAGGAACACTGGGGGAATAACGGGGGGTACAAGAGGAACACTTGGGGAATAATGGGGGTGACAAAGGAACACTGAGGGAATAACGGGGGTGGCAAGAGGAACACACTGGGGGAATAACGGGGGGTGACAAGAGGAACACTGGGGTAATAACGGGGGGCGACAAGAGGAACACAGGGGGAATAATGGGGGGAGACAAGAGGAACACTGGGAATAATTGGGGGAGACAAGAGGAACACTGGGGGAATATCGGGGGGAGACAAGAGGAACACGGGGAATAACAGAAGGAACAAAGGGGAAATAATGGGGGGGGACATGAGGAACACTGGGGGAATAACGCAGGGGGGACAAAGGAACACTGGGGGAATAACGGGGGGAGACAAGAGAAACACTGGGGGAATAACGGGGGGTGACAAGAGAAACACTGGGGGAATAACGGGGGGTGACAAGAGAAACACTGGGTGAATAATGGGGGTTGACAAGAGGAACACAGGGGAATAACGGGGGGAGACAAGAGGAACACTGGGGGAATAACGGGGGGAGACAAGAGAAACACTGGGGGAATAACGGGGGGTGACAAGAGAAACACTGGGGGAATAACGGGGGGAGACAAGAGAAACACTGGGGGAATAACGGGGGGTGACAAGAGAAACACTGGGGGAATAACGGGGGGTGACAAGAGAAACACTGGGTGAATAACAAGGGGTGACAAGAGGAACACGGGGAATAAAGGGGAGAGACAAGAGGAACACTGGGGGAATAACGGGGGGTGACAAGAGAAACACTGGGGGAATAACGGGGGTGACAAGAGAAACACTGGGGGAATAACGGGGGGTGACAAGAGGTACACTGGGGGAATAATGGGGTGTGACAAGAGGAACACGGGGAATAACGGGGGAAGACAAGAGGAACACGGGGAATAACTGGGGATGACAAGAGGAACACAGAGGGAATAACTGGGGATGACAAGAGGAACACAGGGGAAATAATGGGGGGGAGACAAGAGGAACACAAGGGAAATAATGGGGGGGGGACAAGAGGAACACAGGGGGAATAATGGGGGGGAGACAAGAGCAACACAGGGGGAATAATGGGGGGGAGACAAGAGCAACACAGGGGGAATAATGGGGGGAGACAAGAGGAACACGGGGAATAACGGGGGGAGACAAGAGGAACACGGGTAATAACTGGGGATGACAAGAGGAACACAGAGGGAATAACTGGGGATGACAAGAGGAACACTTGGGGAATAACTGGGGATGACAAGAGGAACACAGAGGGAATAACAGAAGGAACACAGGGGGAATAATGGGGGGAGACAAGAGGAACACTGGGGTAATAACGGGGGGAGACAAGAGGAACACAGGGGGAATAATGGGGGGAGACAAGAGGAACACTGTGGGAATAATGGGGGGAGACAAGAGGAACACTGGGGGAATAACGGGGGGAGACAAGAGGAACACGGGGAATAACAGAAGGAACAAGGGAAGTAATGGGGGGGGACATGAGGAACACTGGGGGGGAATAACGGGGGGTGACAAAGGAACACTGGGGGAATAACGGGGGGTGACAAGAGAAACACTGGGGGAATAACGGGGGGTGACAAGAAAAACACGTGGGGAATAACGGGGGGTGACAAGAGAAACACTGGGTGAATAACGGGGGGTGACAAGAGGAACACGGGGAATAACGGGGGGAGACAAGAGGAACACTGGGGGAATAACGGAGGGTGACAAGAGAAACACTGGGGGAATAACGGGGGGTGACAAGAGAAACACTGGGGGAATAACGGGGGCTGACAAGAGGAACACAGGGAATAACGGGGGGAGACAAGAGGAACACAGAGAATAACTGGGGATGACGAAGAACACAGAGGGAATAACTGGGGATGACAAGAGGAACACAGAGGGAATAGCAGAAGGAACAAAGGGGGAATAATGGGGGGAGACAAGAGGAACACTGGGGGAATAATGGGGGGTGACAAGAGGAACACAGGGGGAATAACAGAAGGAACGAAGGGGAAATAATGGGAGGGGGGACAAGAGGAACACTGGGGGAATAACGGGGGGTGACAAGAGGAACACTGGGGGAATAACAGGGGGAGACAAGAGGAACACAGGGGGAATAACAGAAGGAACAAAGGGGAAATAATGGGGTGGAGACAAGAGGAACACTGGGGGAATAACGGGGGGTGACAAGAGGAACACAGGGGGAATAACAGAAGGAACAAAGGGGAAATAATGGGGGGGAGACAAGAGAAACACTGGGGGAATAACGGGGGGTGACATGAGGAACACTGGGGGAATAACGGGGGGGTACAAGAGGAACACTTGGGGAATAACGGGGGTGACAAAGGAACACTGAGGGAATAACGGGGGGTGGCAAGAGGAACACACTGGGGGAATAACGGGGGGTGACAAGAGGAACACTGGGGTAATAACGGGGGGCGACAAGAGGAACACAGGGGGAATAATGGGGGGAGACAAGAGGAACACTGGGAATAATTGGGGGAGACAAGAGGAACACTGGGGGAATATCGGGGGGAGACAAGAGGAACACGGGGAATAACAGAAGGAACAAAGGAGAAATAATGGGGGGGGACATGAGGAACACTGGGGGAATAACGCAGGGGGGACAAAGGAACACTGGGGGAATAACGGGGGGAGACAAGAGAAACACTGGGGGAATAACGGGGGGTGACAAGAGAAACACTGGGGGAATAACGGGGGGTGACAAGAGAAACACTGGGTGAATAATGGGGGTTGACAAGAGGAACACAGGGGAATAACGGGGGGAGACAAGAGGAACACTGGGGGAATAACGGGGGGTGACAAGAGAAACACTGGGGGAATAACGAGGGTGACAAGAGGAACACTGGGGGAATAACGGAGGGTGACAAGAGGAACACTGGGGGAATAACGGGGGGTGACAAGAGGAACACTGGGGGAATAACGGGGGGTGACAAGAGAAACACTGGGGGAATAACGGGGGGTGACAAGAGGTACACTGGGGGAATAATGGGGTGTGACAAGAGGAACACGGGGAATAACGGGGGAAGACAAGAGGAACACGGGGAATAACTGGGGATGACAAGAGGAACACAGAGGGAATAACTGGGGATGACAAGAGGAACACAGAGGGAATAACTGGGGATGACAAGAGGAACACAGGGGTAATAATGGGGGGGAGACAAGAGGAACACAAGGGAAATAATGGGGGGGGACAAGAGGAACACAGGGGGAATAATGGGGGGGAGACAAGAGCAACACAGGGGGAATAATGGGGGGGAGACAAGAGCAACACAGGGGGAATAATGGGGGGAGACAAGAGGAACACGGGGAATAACGGGGGGAGACAAGAGGAACACGGGTAATAACTGGGGATGGCAAGAGGAACACAGAGGGAATAACTGGGGATGACAAGAGGAACACTTGGGGAATAACTGGGGATGACAAGAGGAACACAGAGGGAATAACAGAAGGAACACAGGGGGAATAATGGGGGGAGACAAGAGGAACACTGGGGTAATAACGGGGGGAGACAAGAGAAACACTGGGGGAATAACGAGGGTGACAAGAGGAACACTGGGGGAATAACGGAGGGTGACAAGAGGAACACTGGGGGAATAACGGGGGGTGACAAGAGGAACACTGGGGGAATAACGGGGGGTGACAAGAGAAACACTGGGGGAATAAACGGGGGGTGACAAGAGGTACACTGGGGGAATAATGGGGTGTGACAAGAGGAACACGGGGAATAACGGGGGAAGACAAGAGGAACACGGGGAATAACTGGGGATGACAAGAGGAACACAGAGGGAATAACTGGGGATGACAAGAGGAACACAGGGGAAATAATGGGGGGGAGACAAGAGGAACACAAGGGTAATAATGGGGGGGGGGGGAAGAGGAACACAGGGGGAATAATGGGGGGGAGACAAGAGCAACACAGGGGGAATAATGGGGGGGAGACAAGAGCAACACAGGGGGAATAATGGGGGGAGACAAGAGGAACACGGGGAATAACGGGGGGAGACAAGAGGAACACGGGTAATAACTGGGGATAACAAGAGGAACACAGAGGGAATAACTGGGGATGACAAGAGGAACACTTGGGGAATAACTGGGGATGACAAGAGGAACGCAGAGGGAATAACAGAAGGAACACAGGGGGAATAATGGGGGGAGACAAGAGGAACACTGGGGTAATAACGGGGGGAGACAAGAGGAACACAGGAGGAATAATGGGGGGAGACAAGAGGAACACTGTGGGAATAATGGGGGGAGACAAGAGGAACACTGGGGGAATAACGGGGGGAGACAAGAGGAACACGGGGAATAACAGAAGGAACAAGGGAAGTAATGGGGGGGGACATGAGGAACACTGGTGGGGAATAACAGGGGGTGACAAAGGAACACTGGGGGAATAACGGGGGGTGACAAGAGAAACACTGGGGGAATAACGGGGGGTGACAAGAAAAACACGTGGGGAATAACGGGGGGTGACAAGAGAAACACTGGTTGAATAACGGGTGGTGACAAGAGGAACACAGGGAATAACGGGGGGAGACAAGAGGAACACTGGGGGAATAACGGGGGGTGACAAGAGAAACACTGGGGGAATAACGGGGGTGACAAGAGGAACACTGGGGGAATAACTGGGGGTGACAAGAGGTACACTGGGGGAATAACGGGGGGTGACAAGAGGAACACTGGGGGAATAACGGGGGGTGACAAGAGAAACACTGGGGGAATAACGGGGGGTGACAAGAGAAACACTGGGGGAATAACGGGGGGTGACAAGAGAAACACTGGGGGAATAACTGGGGGTGACAAGAGGAACATGGGGAATAACGGGGGGTGACAAGAGGATCACAGAGGGAATAACTGGGGATGACAAGAGGAACACAGGGGAAATAATGGGGGGGAGTCAAGAGGAACACAGGGGAAATAATGGGGGGGTAGACAAGAGGAACACAGGGGGAATAATAGGGGGAGACAAGAGGAACACAGGGGGAATAATGGGGGGAGACAAGAGGAACACGGGGAATAACGGGGGGAGACAAGAGGAACACGGGGAGTAACTGGGGATGACAAGAGGAACACTGGGGGAATAACTGGGGATGACAAGAGGAACACTGGGGGAATAACTGGGGATGACAAGAGGAACACATAGGGAATAACAGAAGGAACACTGGGGGAATAACGGGGGGTGACAAGAGAAACACTGGGGGAATAACGGGAGGTGACAAGAGAAACACTCGTGGAATAACAGGGGGTGACAAGAGAAACACTGGGGGAATAACGGGGAGTGACAAGAGGAACACGGGGAATAATGGGGGAAGACAAGAGGAACACGGGAATAACTGGGGATGACAAGAGGAACACAGAGGGAATAACTGGGGATGACAAGAGGAAATAATGGGGGGGAGACAAGAGGAACACAAGGGAAATAATGGGGGGGGGGACAAGAGGAACACAGAGGGAATAATGGGGGGAGACAAGAGCAACACAGGGGGAATAATGGGGGGAGACAAGAGGAACACGGGGAATAACGGGGGGAGACAAGAGGAACACGGGTAATAACTGGGAATGACAAGAGGAACACAGAGGGAATAACTGGGGATGACAAGAGGAACACTTGGGGAATAACTGGGGATGACAAGAGGAACACAGAGGGAATAACAGAAGGAACACAGGGGGAATAATGGGGGGAGACAAGAGGAACACTGGGGTAATAACGGGGGGAGACAAGAGGAACACAGGGGGAATAATGGGGGGAGACAAGAGGAACACAGGGGGAATAATGGGGGGAGACAAGAGGAACACCGTGGGAATAATGGGGGGAGACAAGAGGAACACTGGGGGAATAACGGGGGGAGACAAGAGGAACACTGGGAATAAGAGAAGGAACAAGGGAAATAATGGGTGGGGGACATGAGGAACACTGGGGGGAATAACGGGGGGTGACAAAGGAACACTGGGGGAATAACGGGGCGAGACAAGAGAAACACTGGGGGAATAACGGGGGGTGACAAGAGAAACACTGGGGGAATAACGGGGGGTGACAAGAGAAACACTGGGTGAATAACGGGGGGTGACAAGAGGAACATGGGGAATAAAGGGGAGAGACAAGAGGAACACTGGGGGAATAACGGGGGGTGACAAGAGAAACACTGGGGGAATAACGGGGGTGACAAGAGAAACACTGGGGGAATAACGGGGGTGACAAGAGGTACACTGGGGGAATAATGGGGTGTGACAAGAGGAACACGGGGAATAACGGGGGAAGACAAGAGGAACACGGGGAATAACTGGGGATGACAAGAGGAACACAGAGGGAATAACTGGGGATGACAAGAGGAACACAGGGGTAATAATGGGGGGGAGACAAGAGGAACACAAGGGAAATAATGGGGGGAGACAAGAGCAACACAGGGGGAATAATGGGGGGGAGACAAGAGCAACACAGGGGGAATAATGGGGGGAGACAAGAGGAACACGGGGAATAACGGGGGGAGACAAGAGGAACACGGGTAATAACTGGGGATGGCAAGAGGAACACAGAGGGAATAACTGGGGATGACAAGAGGAACACTTGGGGAATAACTGGGGATGACAAGAGGAACACAGAGGGAATAACAGAAGGAACACAGGGGGAATAATGGGGGGAGACAAGAGGAACACTGGGGTAATAACGGGGGGAGACAAGAGGAACACAGGGGGAATAATGGGGGGAGACAAGAGGAACACTGTGGGAATAATGGGGGGAGACAAGAGGAACACTGGGGGAATAACGGGGGGAGACAAGAGGAACACGGGGAATAACAGAAGGAACAAGGGAAGTAATGGGGGGGACATGAGGAACACTGGGGGGGAATAACGGGGGGTGACAAAGGAACACTGGGGGAATAACGGGGGGTGACAAGAGAAACACTGGGGGAATAACGGGGGGTGACAAGAAAAACACGTGGGGAATAACGGGGGGTGACAAGAGAAACACTGGGTGAATAACGGGGGGTGACAAGAGGAACACGGGGAATAACGGGGGGAGACAAGAGGAACACTGGGGGAATAACGGAGGGTGACAAGAGAAACACTGGGGGAATAACGGGGGGTGACAAGAGAAACACTGGGGGAATAACGGGGGCTGACAAGAGGAACACAGGGAATAACGGGGGGAGAAAAGAGGAACACAGAGAATAACTGGGGATGACGAAGAACACAGAGGGAATAACTGGGGATGACAAGAGGAACACAGAGGGAATAGCAGAAGGAACAAAGGGGGAATAATGGGGGGAGACAAGAGGAACACTGGGGGAATAATGGGGGGTGACAAGAGGAACACAGGGGGAATAACAGAAGGAACGAAGGGGAAATAATGGGAGGGGGACAAGAGGAACACTGGGGGAATAACGGGGGGTGACAAGAGGAACACTGGGGGAATAACAGGGGGAGACAAGAGGAACACAGGGGGAATAACAGAAGGAACAAAGGGGAAATAATGGGGTGGAGACAAGAGGAACACTGGGGGAATAACGGGGGGTGACAAGAGGAACACAGGGGGAATAACAGAAGGAACAAAGGGGAAATAATGGGGGGGAGACAAGAGAAACACTGGGGGAATAACGGGGGGTGACATGAGGAACACTGGGGGAATAACGGGGGGGTACAAGAGGAACACTTGGGGAATAACGGGGGTGACAAAGGAACACTGAGGGAATAACGGGGGGTGGCAAGAGGAACACACTGGGGGAATAACGGGGGGTGACAAGAGGAACACTGGGGTAATAACGGGGGGCGACAAGAGGAACACAGGGGGAATAATGGGGGGAGACAAGAGGAACACTGGGAATAATTGGGGGAGACAAGAGGAACACTGGGGGAATATCGGGGGGAGACAAGAGGAACACGGGGAATAACAGAAGGAACAAAGGGGAAATAATAGGGGGGGGATATAAGGAACACTGGGGGAATAACGCAGGGGGGACAAAGGAACACTGGGGGAATAACGGGGGGAGACAAGAGAAACACTGGGGGAATAACGGGGGGTGACAAGAGAAACACTGGGGGAATAACAGGGGGTGACAAGAGAAACACTGGGTGAATAATGGGGGTTGACAAGAGGAACACAGGGGAATAACGGGGGGAGACAAGAGGAACACTGGGGGAATAACGGGGGGTGACAAGAGAAACACTGGGGGAATAACGAGGGTGACAAGAGGAACACTGGGGGAATAACGGAGGGTGACAAGAGGAACACTGGGGGAATAACGGGGGGTGACAAGAGGAACACTGGGGGAATAACGGGGGGTGACAAGAAAAACACTGGGGGAATAACGGGGGGTGACAAGAGAAACACTCGTGGAATAACTGGGGGTGACAAGAGAAACACTGGGGGAATAACGGGGGGTGACAAGAGGAACACGGGGAATAACGGGGGAAGACAAGAGGAACACGGGGAATAACTGGGGATGACAAGAGGAACACAGAGGGAATAACTGGGGATGACAAGAGGAACACAGGGGAAATAATGGGGGGGAGACAAGAGGAACACAGGGGAAATAATGGGGGGAGACAAGAGGAACACAGGGGGAATAATGGGGGGGGGAGACAAGAGCAACACAGGGGGAATAATGGGGTGGAGACAAGAGCAACACAGGGGGAATAATGGGGGGGAGACAAGAGCAACACAGGGGGAATAATGGGGGGAGACAAGAGGAACACGGGGAATAACGGGGGGAGACAAGAGGAACACGGGTAATAACTGGGGATGACAAGAGGAACACAGAGGGAATAACTGGGGATGACAAGAGGAACACTTGGGGAATAACTGGGGATGACAAGAGGAACACAGAGGGAATAACAGAAGGAACACAGGGGGAATAATGGGGGGAGACAAGAGGAACACTGGGGTAATAACGGGGGGAGACAAGAGGAACACAGGGGGAATAATGGGGGGAGACAAGAGGAACACTGTGGGAATAATGGGGGGAGACAAGAGGAACACTGGGGGAATAACGGGGGGAGACAAGAGGAACACGGGGAATAACAGAAGGAACAAGGGAAGTAATGGGGGGACATGAGGAACACTGGGGGGGAATAACGGGGGGTGACAAAGGAACACTGGGGGAATAACGGGGGGAAACAAGAGGAACACGGGTAATAACTGGGGATGACAAGAGGAACACCGAGGGAATAACTGGGGATGACAAGAGGAACACTTGGGGAATAACTGGGGATGACAAGAGGAACACAGAGGGAATAACAGAAGGAACACAGGGGGAATAATGGGGGGAGACAAGAGGAACACTGGGGTAATAACGGGGGGAGACAAGAGGAACACAGGGGGAATAATGGGGGGAGACAAGAGGAACACTGTGGGAATAATGGGGGGAGACAAGAGGAACACTGGGGGAATAACGGGGGGAGACAAGAGAAACACTGGGGGAATAACGGGGGTGACAAGAGGAACACTGGGGGAATAACGGGGGGTGACAAGAGGTACACTGGGGGAATAACGGGGGGTGACAAAAGGAACACTGGGGAAATAACGGGGGGTGACAAGAGAAACACTGGGGGAATAACGGGGGGTGACAAGAGAAACACTGGGGGAATAAAGTGGGGTGACAAGAGAAACACTGGAGGAATAACGGGGGGTGACAAGAGGAACACGGGGAATAACGGGGGAAGACAAGAGGAACACGGGGAATAACTGGGGATGACAAGAGGAACACAGAGGGAATAACTGGGGATGACAAGAGGAACACAGGGGAAATAATGGGGAGAGACAAGAGGAACACAGGGGAAATAATAGGGGGGGGACAAGAGGAACACAGGGGGAATAATGGGGGGGAGACAAGAGCAACACAGGGGGAATAATGGGGGGAGACAAGAGGAACACAGGGAATAACGGGGGGAGACAAGAGGAGCACGGGTAATAACTGGGGATGACAAGAGGAACACAGAGGGAATAACTGGGGATGACAAGAGGAACACTTGGGGAATAACTGGGGATGACAAGAGGAACACAGAGGGAATAACAGAAGGAACACAGGGGGAATAATGGGGGGAGACAAGAGGAACACTGGGGTAATAACGGGGGGAGACAAGAGGAACACAGGGGGAATAATGGGGGGAGACAAGAGGAACACTGTGGGAATAATGGGGGGAGACAAGAGGAACACTGGGGGAATAACGGGGGGAGACAAGAGGAACACGGGGAATAACAGAAGGAACAAGGGAAATAATGGTGGGGGGACATGAGGAACACTGGGGGGGAATAACGGGGGCTGACAAAGGAACACTGGGGGAATAACGGGGGGAGACAAGAGAAACACTGGGGGAATAACGGGGGGTGACAAGAAAAACACGTGGGGAATAACGGGGGGTGACAAGAGAAACACTGGGTGAATAACGGGGGGTGACAAGAGGAACACGGGGAATAACGGGGGGAGACAAGAGGAACACTGGGGGAATAACGGGGGGTGACAAGAGAAACACTGGGGGAATAACGGGGGTGACAAGAGGAACACTGGGGGAATAACGGGGGGTGACAAGAGGTACACTGGGGGAATAACAGGGGGTGACAAAAGGAACACTGGGGAAATAATGGGGGGTGACAAGAGAAACACTGGGGTATAACGGGGGGTGACAAGAGAAATACTGGGGGAATAACGGGGGGTGACAAGAGGAACACGGGGAATAACGGGGGGAGACAAGAGGAACACGGGAAAATAACTGGGGATGACAAGAGGATCACAGAGGGAATAACTGGGGATGACAAGAGGAACACAGGGGAAATAATAGGGGGGTAGACAAGAGGAACACGGGGAATAATAGGGGGAGACAAGAGGAACACAGGGGGAATAATGGGGGGAGACAAGAGGAACACGGGGAATAACGGGGGGAGACAAGAGGAACACGGGGAGCAACTGGGGATGACAAGAGGAACACTGGGGGAATAACTGGGGATGACAAGAGGAACACTGGGGGAATAACTGGGGATGACAAGAGGAACACTGGGGGAATAACGGGGGGTGACAAGAGAAACACTCGTGGAATAACGGGGGGTGACAAGAGAAACACTGGGGGAATAACGGGGAGTGACAAGAGGAACACGGGGAATAACGGGGGAAGACAAGAGGAACACGGGGAATAACTGGGGATGACAAGAGGAACACAGAGGGAATAACTGCGGATGACAAGAGGAACACAGGGGAAATAATGGGGGGGAGACAAAAGGAACACAAGGGAAATAATGGGGGGACGACAAGAGGAACACAGGGGGAATAATGGGGGGAGACAAGAGCAACACAGGGGGAATAATGGGGGGAGACAAGAGGAACACGGGGAATAACGGGGGGAGACAAGAGGAACACGGGTAATAACTGGGGATGACAAGAGGAACACAGAGGGAATAACTGGGGATGACAAGAGGAACACTTGGGGAATAACTGTGGATGACAAGAGGAACACAGAGGGAATAACAGAAGGAACACAGGGGGAATAATGGGGGGAGACAAGAGGAACACTGGGGTAATAACGGGGGGAGACAAGAGGAACACAGGGGGAATAATGGGGGGAGACAAGAGGAACACTGTGGGAATAATGGGGGGAGACAAGAGGAACACTGGGGGAATAACGGGGGGAGACAAGAGGAACACGGGGAATAACAGAAGGAACAAGGGAAATAATGGGTGGGGGACTTGAGGAACACTGGGGGGAATAACGGGGGGTAACAAAGGAACACTGGGGGAATAACGGGGGGAGACAAGAGAAACACTGGGGGAATAACGGGGGGTGACAAGAGAAACACTGGGGGAATAACGGGGGGTGACAAGAGAAACACTGGGTGAATAACGGGGGGTGACAAGAGGAACACGGGGAATAACGGGGGGAGACAAGAGGAACACTGGGGGAATAACGGGGGGTGACAAGAGAAACACTGGGGGAATAACGGGGGTGACAAGAGGAACACTGGGGGAATAACGGGGGGTGACAAGAGGTACACTGGGGGAATAATGGGGTGTGACAAGAGGAATACTGGGGGAATAACGGGGGGTGACAAGAGAAACACTGGGGGAATAACGGGGGGTGACAAGAGAAACACTGGGGGAATAACGGGGGGTGACAAGAGAAACACTGGGGGAATAACGGGGGGTGACAAGAGAAACACTGGGTGAATAACGGGGGGTGACAAGAGGAACACGGGGAATAACGGGGGGAGACAAGAGGAACACGGGGAATAACTGGGGATGACAAGAGGATCACAGAGGGAATAACTGGGGATGACAAGAGGAACACAGGGGAAATAATGGGGGGGAGACAAGAGGAACACAGGGGAAATAATGGGGGGGTAGACAAGAGGAACACGGGGAATAATAGGGGGAGACAAGAGGAACACAGGGGGAATAATGGGGGGAGACAAGAGGAACACGGGGAATAACAGGGGGAGACAAGAGGAACACGGGGAATAACTGGGGATGACAAGAGGAACACTGGGAAAATAACTGGGGATGACAAGAGGAACACTGGGGGAATAACTGGGAATGACAAGAGGAACATAGAGGGAATAACAGAAGGAACAAAGGGGGAATAATGGGGGGAGACAAGAGGAACACTGGGGTAATAACGGGGGGAGACAAGAGGAACAGTGGGGGAATAACGGGGGAAAACAAGAGGAACACGGGGAATAACAGAAGGAACAAAGGGGAAATAATGGGGAGGACAAGAGGAACACTGGGGGAATAACTGGGGGTGACAAAGGAACACTGGGGGAATAACGGGGGGAGGCAAGCGAAACACTAAGGGAATAACGGGGGGTGACAAGAGAAACACTGGGGGAACAACGGGGGGGTGACAAGGGAAACACTGGGGGAATAACGGGGGTGACAAGAGGAACACGGGGAATAACGGGGGGAGACAAGAGGAACACTGGGGGAATAACGGCGGGTGACAAGAGAAACACTGGGTGAATAACGGGGGGTGACAAGAGGAACACTGGGGGAATAACGGGGGGTGACAAGAGGAACACTGGGGGAAAAACGGGGGGTGACAAGAGGAACACTGGGGGAATAACGGAGGGTGACAAGAGAAACGCTGGGGGAATAACGGGGGGTGACAAGAGAAACACTGGGGGAATAACGGGGGCTGACAAGAGGAACACAGGGAATAACGGGGGGAGACAAGAGGAACACGGAGAATAACTGGGGATGACGAAGAACACAGAGGGAATAACTGGGGATGACAAGAGGAACACAGAGGGAATAGCAGAAGGAACAAAGGGGGAATAATGGGGGGAGACAAGAGGAACACTGGGGGAATAATGGGGGGTTACAAGAGGAACACAGGGGGAATAACAGAAGGAACGAAGGGGAAAGAATGGGAGGGGGGACAAGAGGAACACTGGGGGAATAACGGGGGGTGACAAGAGGAACACAGGGGGAATAACAGAAGGAACAAAGGGGAAATAATGGGGGGAGACAAGAGGAACACTGGGGGAATAACGGGGGGTGACATGAGGAACACTGGGGGAATAACGGGGGGGGTACAAGAGGAACACTTGGGTAATAACGGGGGTGACAAAGGAACACTGAGGGAATAACGGGGGGGTGGCAAGAGGAACACACTGGGGGAATAACGGGTGGTGACAAGAGGAACACTGGGGTAATAACGGGGGGCGACAAGAGGAACACAGGGGGAATAATGGGGGGAGACAAGAGGAACACTGGGAATAATTGGGGGAGACAAGAGGAACACTGGGGGAATATCGGGGGGAGACAAGAGTAACACGGGGAATAACAGAAGGAACAAAGGGGAAATAATGGGGGGGGACATGAGGAACACTGGGGGAATAACGCAAGGGGGACAAAGGAACACTGGGGGAATAACGGGGGGAGACAAGAGAAACACTAGGGGGAATAACGGGGGGTGACAAGAGAAACACTGGGGGAATAACGGGGGGTAACAAGAGAAACACTGGGTGAATAATGGGGGTTGACAAGAGGAACACAGGGGAATAACGGGGGGAGACAAGAGGAACACTCAGGGAATAACGGGGGGTGACAAGAGAAACACTGGGGGAATAACGAGGGTGACAAGAGGAACACTGGGGGAATAACGGGGGGTGACAAGAGGAACACTGGGGGAATAACGGGGGGTGACAAGAGGAACACTGGGGGAATAACGGGGGGTGACAAGAGAAACACTGGGGGAATAACGGGGGGTGACAAGAGAAACACTCGTGGAATAACGGGGGGTGACAAGAGAAACACTGGGGGAATAACGGGGGGTGACAAGAGGAACACGGGGAATAACGGGGGAAGACAAGAGGAACACAGGGAATAACTGGGGATGACAAGAGGAACACAGAGGGAATAACTGGGGATGACAAGAGGAACACAGGGGAAATAATGGGGGGGAGACAAGAGGAACACAGGGGAAATAATGGGGGGGAGACAAGAGGAACACAGGGGGAATAATGGGGGGGAGACAAGAGCAACACAGGGGGAATAATGAGGGGGAGACAAGAGCAACACAGGGGGAATAATGGGGGGAGACAAGAGGAACACAGGGAATAACGGGGGGAGACAAGAGGAACACGGGTAATAACTGGGGATGACAAGAGGAACACAGAGGGAATAACTGGGGATGACAAGAGGAAAACTTGGGGAATAACTGGGGATGACAAGAGGAACACAGAGGGAATAACAGAAGGAACACAGGGGGAATAATGGGGGGAGACAAGAGAAACACTGTGGGAATAATGGGGGGAGACCAGAGGAACACTGGGGGAATAACGGGGGGAGACAAGAGGAACACAGGGGGAATAATGGGGGGAGACAAGAGGAACACTGTGGGAATAATGGGGGGAGACCAGAGGAACACTGGGGGAATAACGGGGGGAGACAAGAGGAACACGGGGAATAACAGAAGGAACAAGGGAAGTAATGGGGGTGGGACATGAGGAACACTAGGGGGGAATAACGGGGGGTGACAAAGGAACACTGGGGGAATAACGGGGGGTGACAAGAGAAACACTGGGGGAATAACGGGGGGTGACAAGAAAAACACGTGGGGAATAACGGGGGGTGACAAGAGAAACACTGGGTGAATAACGGGGGGTGACAAGAGGAACACGGGGAATAACGGGGGGAGACAAGAGGAACACTGGGGGAATAACGGGGGGTGACAAGAGAAACACTGGGGGAATAACGGGGGTGACAAGAGGAACACTGGGGGAATAACGGGGGGTGACAAGAGGAACACTGGGGGAATAACGGGGGGTGACAAGAGAAACACTGGGGGAATAACGGGGGGTGACAAGAGAAACACTGGGGGAATAACGGGGGGTGACAAGAGAAACACTGGGGGAATAACGGGGGGTGACAAGAGGAACACGGGGAATAACGGGGGATGACAAGAGGATCACAGAGGGAATAACTGGGGATGACAAGAGGAACACAGGGGAAATAATGGGGGGGAGTCAAGAGGAACACAGGGGATATAATAGGGGGTAGACAAGAGGAACACAGGGGGAATAATAGGGGGAGACAAGAGGAACACAGGGGGAATAATGGGGGGAGACAAGAGGAACACGGGGAATAACGGGGGGAGACAAGAGGAACACGGGGAGTAACTGGGGATGACAAGAGGAACACTGGGGGAATAACTGGGGATGACAAGAGGAACACTGGGGGAATAACTGGGGATGACAAGAGGAACACATAGGGAATAACAGAAGGAACACTGGGGGAATAACGGGGGGTGACAAGAGAAACACTGGGGGAATAACGGGGGGTGACAAGAGAAACACTCGTGGAATAACGGGGGGTGACAAGAGAAACACTGGGGGAATAACGGGGAGTGACAAGAGGAACACAGGGAATAACGGGGGAAGACAAGAGGAACACGGGGAATAACTGGGGATGACAAGAGGAACACAGAGGGAATAACTGGGGATGACAAGAGGAACACAGGAGAAATAATGGGGGGGAGACAAGAGGAACACAAGGGAAATAATGGGGGGGGGGGACAAGAGGAACACAGAGGGAATAATGGGGGGAGACAAGAGCAACACAGGGGGAATAATGGGGGGAGACAAGAGGAACACGGGGAATAACGGGGGGAGACAAGAGGAACACGGGTAATAACTGGGAATGACAAGAGGAACACAGAGGGAATAACTGGGGATGACAAGAGGAACACTTGGGAAATGACTGGGGATGACAAGAGGAACACAGAGGGAATAACAGAAGGAACACAGGGGGAATAATGGGGGGAGACAAGAGGAACACTGGGGTAATAACGGGGGGAGACAAGAGGAACACAGGGGGAATAATGGGGGGAGACAAGAGGAACACTGTGGGAATAATGGGGGGAGACAAATGGAACACTGGGGGAATAACGGGGGGAGACGAGAGGAACACGGGGAATAAGAGAAGGAACAAGGGAAATAATGGGTGGGGGACATGAGGAACACTGGGGGGAATAACGGGGGGTGACAAAGGAACACTGGGGGAATAACGGGGGGAGACAAGAGAAACACTGGGGGAATAACGGGGGGTGACAAGAGAAACACTGGGGGAATAACGGGGGGTGACAAGAGAAACACTGGGTGAATAACGGGGGGTGACAAGAGGAACACGGGGAATAACGGGGGGAGACAAGAGGAACACTGGGGGAATAACGGGGGGTGACAAGAGAAACACTGGGGGAATAACGGGGGTGACAAGAGAAACACTGGGGGAATAACGGGGGGTGACAAGAGGTACACTGGGGGAATAATGTGGTGTGACAAGAGGAATACTGGGGGAATAACGGGGGGGTGACAAGAGGAACACTGGGGGAATGACTGGGGATGACAAGAGGAACACTGGGGGAATAAATGGGGATGACAAGAGGAACACATAGGGAATAACAGAAGGAACACTGGGGGAATAACGGGGGGTGACAAGAGAAACACTGGGGGAATAATGGGGGGTGACAAGAGAAACACTCGTGGAATAACGGGGGGTGACAAGAGAAACACTGGGGGAATAACGGGGGGTGACAAGAGGAACACGGGGGAAGACAAGAGGAACACGGGGAATAACTGGGGATGACAAGAGGAACACAGAGGGAATAACTGCGGATGACAAGAGGAACACAGGGGAAATAATGGGGGGGAGACAAGAGGAACATAAGGGAAATAATGGGGGGGGGACAAGAGGAACACAGGGGGAATAATGGGGGGAGACAAGAGCAACACAGGGGGAATAATGGGGGGAGACAAGAGGAACACGGGGAATAACGGGGGGAGACAAGAGGAACATGGGTAATAACTGGGGATGACAAGTGGAACACAGAGGGAATAACAGAAGGAACACAGGGGGAATAATGGGGGGAGACAAGAGGAACACTGGTGTAATAACGGGGGGAGACAAGAGGAACACAGGGGGAATAATGGGGGGAGACAAGAGGAACACGGGGAATAACGGGGGGAGACAAAAGGAACACGGGGAGTAACTGGGGATGACAAGAGGAACACTGGGGGAATAACTGGGGATGACAAGAGGAACACTGGGGGAATAACTGGGGATGACAAGAGGAACACATAGGGAATAACAGAAGGAACACTGGGGGAATAACGGGGGGTGACAAGAGAAACACTGGGGGAATAACGGGGGGTGACAAGAGAAACACTCGTGGAATAACGGGGGGTGACAAGAGAAACACTGGGGGAATAACGGGGAGTGACAAGAGGAACACGGGGAATAACGGGGGAAGACAAGAGGAACACGGGGAATAACTGGGGATGACAAGAGGAACACAGAGGGAATAACTGGGGATGACAAGAGGAACACAGGGGTAATAATGGGGGGGAGACAAGAGGAACACAAGGGTAATATGGGGGGGGACAAGAGGAACACAGAGGGAATAATGGGGGGGAGACAAGAGCAACACAGGGGGAATAATGGGGGGGAGACAAGAGCAACACAGGGGGAATAATTGGGGGAGACAAGAGGAACACGGGGAATAACGGGGGGAGACAAGAGGAACACGGGTAATAACTGGGGTTAACAAGAGGAACACAGAGGGAATAACTGGGGATGACAAGAGGAACACTTGGGGAATAACTGGGGATGACAAGAGGAACACAGAGGGAATAACAGAAGGAACATAGGGGGAATAATGGGGGGAGACAAGAGGAACACTGGGGTAATAACGGGGGGAGACAAGAGGAACACAGGAGGAATAATGGGGGGAGACAAGAGGAATACTGTGGGAATAATGGGGGGAGACAAGAGGAACACTGGGGGAATAACAGGGGAGACAAGAGGAACACGGGGAATAACAGAAGGAACAAGGGAAGTAATGGGGGGGGGACATGAGGAACACTGGGGGGGAATAACGGGGGGTGACAAAGGAACACTGGGGGAATAACGGGGGGTGACAAGAGAAACACTGGGGGAATAACGGGGGGTGACAAGAAAAACACGTGGGGAATAACGGGGGGTGACAAGAGAAACACTGGGTGAATAACGGGGGGTGACAAGAGGAACACGGGGAATAACGGAGGGAGACAAGAGGAACACTGGGGGAATAACGGGGGTGACAAGAGAAACACTGGGGGAATAACGGGGGTGACAAGAGGAACACTGGGGGAATAACGGGGGGTGACAAGAGGTACACTGGGGGAATAACGGGGGGTGACAAGAGGAACACTGGGGGAATAACGGGGGGTGACAAGAGAAACACTGGGGGAATAACGGGGGGTGACAAGAGAAACACTGGGGGAATAACGGGGGGTGACATGAGAAACACTGCGGGAATAACTGGGGGTGACAAGAGGAACACGGGGAATAACGGGGGATGACAAGAGGATCACAGAGGGAATAACTGGGGATGACAAGAGGAACACAGGGGAAATAATGGGGGGGAGTCAAGAGGAACACAGGGGAAATAATGGGGGGGTAGACAAGAGGAACACAGGGGGAATAATAGGGGGAGACAAGAGGAACACAGGGGGAATAATGGGGGGAGACAAGAGGAACACGGGGAATAACGGGGGGAGACAAGAGGAACACGGGGAGTAACTGGGGATGACAAGAGGAACACTGGGGGAATAACTGGGGATGACAAGAGGAACACTGGGGGAATAACTGGGGATGACAAGAGGAACACATAGGGAATAACAGAAGGAACACTGGGGGAATAACGGGGGGTGACAAGAGAAACACTGGGGGAATAACGGGGGGTAACAAGAGAAACACTCGTGGAATAACGGGGGGTGACAAGAGAAACACTGGGGGAATAACGGGGAGTGACAAGAGGAACACAGGGAATAATGGGGGAAGACAAGAGGAACACGGGGAATAACTGGGGATGACAAGAGGAACACAGAGGGAATAACTGGGGATGACAAGAGGAACACAGGGGAAATAATGGGGGGGAGACAAGAGGAACACAAGGGAAATAATGGGGGGGGGACAAGAGGAACACAGAGGGAATAATGGGGGGAGACAAGAGCAACTCAGGGGGAATAATGGGGGGAGACAAGAGGAACACGGGGAATAACTGGGAATGACAAGAGGAACACAGAGGGAATAACTGGGGATGACAAGAGGAACACTTGGGGAATAACTGGGGATGACAAGAGGAACACAGAGGGAATAACAGAAGGAACACAGGGGGAATAATGGGGGGAGACAAGAGGAACACTGGGGTAATAACGGGGGGAGACAAGAGGAACACAGGGGGAATAATGGGGGGAGACAAGAGGAACACCGTGGGAATAATGGGGGGAGACAAGAGGAACACTGGGGGAATAACGGGGGGAGACAAGAGGAACACGGGGAATAAGAGAAGGAACAAGGGAAATAATGGGTGGGGGACATGAGGAACACTGGGGGGAATAACGGGGGGTGACAAAGGAACACTGGGGGAATAACGGGGGGAGACAAGAGAAACACTGGGGGAATAACGGGGGGTGACAAGAGAAACACTGGGGGAATAACGGGGGGTGACAAGAGAAACACTGGGTGAATAACGGGGGGTGACAAGAGGAACACGGGGAATAACGGGGAGAGACAAGAGGAACACTGGGGGAATAACGGGGGTGACAAGAGAAACACTGGGGGAATAACGGGGGTGACAAGAGAAACACTGGGGGAATAACGGGGGGTGACAAGAGGTACACTGGGGGAATAATGGGGTGTGACAAGAGGAATACTGGGGGAATAACGGGGGGTGACAAGAGGAATACTGGGGGAATAACGGGGGGTGACAAGAGGAACACTGGGGGAATAACTGGGGATGACAAGAGGAACACTGGGGGAATAAATGGGGATGACAAGAGGAACACATAGGGAATAACAGAAGGAACACTGGGGGAATAACGGGGGGTGACAAGAGAAACACTGGGGGAATAACGGGGGGTGACAAGAGGAACACGGGGAATAACGGGGGAAGACAAGAGGAACACGGGGAATAACTGGGGATGACAAGAGGAACACAGAGGGAATAACTGGGGATGACAAGAGGAACACAGGGGAAATAATGGGGGGGAGACAAGAGGAACACAAGGGAAATAATGGGGGGGGGGGACAAGAGGAACACAGGGGGAATAATGGGGGGAGACAAGAGCAACACAGGGGGAATAATGGGGGGAGACAAGAGGAACACGGGGAATAACGGGGGGAGACTAGAGGAACATGGGTAATAACTGGGAATGAAAAAAGGAACACAGAGGGAATAACTGGGGATGACAAGAGGAACACTTGGGGAATAACTGGGGATGACAAGAGGAACACAGAGGGAATAACAGAAGGAACACAGGGGGAATAATGGGGGGAGACAAGAGGAACACTGGGGTAATAACGGGGGGAGACAAGAGGAACACAGGGGGAATAATGGGGGGAGACAAGAGGAACACGGGGAATAACGGGGGGAGACAAGAGGAACACGGGGAGTAACTGGGGATGACAAGAGGAACACTGGGGGAATAACTGGGGATGACAAGAGGAACACTGGGGGAATAACTGGGGATGACAAGAGGAACACATAGGGAATAACAGAAGGAACACTGGGGGAATAACGGGGGGTGAGAAGAGAAACACTGGGGGAATAACGGGGGGTGACAAGAGAAACACTCGTGGAATAACGGGGGGTGACAAGAGAAACACTGGCGGAATAACGGGGAGTGACAAGAGGAACACGAGGAATAACGGGGGAAGACAAGAGGAACACGGGGAATAACTGGGGATGACAAGAGGAACACAGAGGGAATAACTGGGGATGACAAGAGGAACACAGGGGAAATAATGGGGGGGAGACAAGAGGAACACAAGGGAAATAATGGGGGGGGACGACAAGAGGAACACAGAGGGAATAATGGGGGGAGACAAGAGCAACACAGGGGGAATAATGGGGGGAGACAAGAGGAACACGGGGAATAACGGGGGGAGACAAGAGGAACACGGGTAATAACTGGGAATGACAAGAGGAACACAGAGGGAATAACTGGGGATGACAAGAGGAACACTTGGGGAATAACTGGGGATGACAAGAGGAACACAGAGGGAATAACAGTAGGAACACAGGGGGAATAATGGGGGGAGACAAGAGGAACACTGGGGTAATAACGGGGGGAGACAAGAGGAACACAGGGGGAATAATGGGGGGAGACAAGAGGAACACTGTGGGAATAATGGGGGGAGACAAATGGAACACTAGGGGAATAACGGGGGGAGACAAGAGGAACACGGGGAATAAGAGAAGGAACAAGGGAAATAATGGGTGGGGGACATGAGGAACACTGGGGGGAATAGCGGGGGGTGACAAAGGAACACTGGGGGAATAACGCGGGAGACAAGAGAAACACTGGGGGAATAACGGGGGGTGACAAGAGGAACACGGGGAATAACGGGGGAAGACAAGAGGAACACGGGGAATAAGTGGGGATGACAAGAGGAACACAGAGGGAATAACTGGGGATGACAAGAGGAACACAGGGGAAATAATGGGGAGAGACAAGAGGAACACAGGGGAAATAATAGGGGGGGGACAAGAGGAACACAGGGGGAATAATGGGGGGGAGACAAGAGCAACACAGGGGGAATAATGGGGGGAGACAAGAGGAACACAGGGAATAACGGGGGGAGACAAGAGGAGCACGGGTAATAACTGGGGATGACAAGAGGAACACAGAGGGAATAACTGGGGATGACAAGAGGAACACTTGGGGAATAACTGGGGATGACAAGAGGAACACAGAGGGAATAACAGAAGGAACACAGGGGGAATAATGGGGGGAGACAAGAGGAACACTGGGGTAATAACGGGGGGAGACAAGAGGAACACAGGGGGAATAATGGGGGGAGACAAGAGGAACACTGTGGGAATAATGGGGGGAGACAAGAGGAACACTGGGGGAATAACGGGGGGAGACAAGAGGAACACGGGGAATAACAGAAGGAACAAGGGAAATAATGGTGGGGGGACATGAGGAACACTGGGGGGGAATAACGGGGGCTGACAAAGGAACACTGGGGGAATAACGGGGGGAGACAAGAGAAACACTCGGGGAATAACGGGGGGTGACAAGAAAAACACGTGGGGAATAACGGGGGGTGACAAGAGAAACACTGGGTGAATAACGGGGGGTGACAAGAGGAACACGGGGAATAACGGGGGGAGACAAGAGGAACACTGGGGGAATAACGGGGGGTGACAAGAGAAACACTGGGGGAATAACGGGGGTGACAAGAGGAACACTGGGGGAATAACGGGGGGTGACAAGAGGTACACTGGGGGAATAACAGGGGGTGACAAAAGGAACACTGGGGAAATAATGGGGGGTGACAAGAGAAACACTGGGGTATAACGGGGGGTGACAAGAGAAATACTGGGGGAATAACGGGGGGTGACAAGAGGAACACGGGGAATAACGGGGGGAGACAAGAGGAACACGGGAAAATAACTGGGGATGACAAGAGGATCACAGAGGGAATAACTGGGGATGACAAGAGGAACACAGGGGAAATAATGGGGGGGTAGACAAGAGGAACACGGGGAATAATAGGGGGAGACAAGAGGAACACAGGGGGAATAATGGGGGGAGACAAGAGGAACACGGGGAATAACGGGGGGAGACAAGAGGAACACGGGGAGCAACTGGGGATGACAAGAGGAACACTGGGGGAATAACTGGGGATGACAAGAGGAACACTGGGGGAATAACTGGGGATGACAAGAGGAACACTGGGGGAATAACGGGGGGTGACAAGAGAAACACTCGTGGAATAACGGGGGGTGACAAGAGAAACACTGGGGGAATAACGGGGAGTGACAAGAGGAACACGGGGAATAACGGGGAAAGACAAGAGGAACACGGGGAATAACTGGGGATGACAAGAGGAACACAGAGGGAATAACTGCGGATGACAAGAGGAACACAGGGGAAATAATGGGGGGGAGACAAAAGGAACACAAGGGAAATAATGGGGGGACGACAAGAGGAACACAGGGGGAATAATGGGGGGAGACAAGAGCAACACAGGGGGAATAATGGGGGGAGACAAGAGGAACACGGGGAATAACGGGGGGAGACAAGAGGAACACGGGTAATAACTGGGGATGACAAGAGGAACACAGAGGGAATAACTGGGGATGACAAGAGGAACACTTGGGGAATAACTGTGGATGACAAGAGGAACACAGAGGGAATAACAGAAGGAACACAGGGGGAATAATGGGGGGAGACAAGAGGAACACTGGGGTAATAACGGGGGGAGACAAGAGGAACACAGGGGGAATAATGGGGGGAGACAAGAGGAACACTGTGGGAATAATGGGGGGAGACAAGAGGAACACTGGGGGAATAACGGGGGGAGACAAGAGGAACACGGGGAATAACAGAAGGAACAAGGGAAATAATGGGTGGGGGACTTGAGGAACACTGGGGGGAATAACGGGGGGTAACAAAGGAACACTGGGGGAATAACGGGGGGAGACAAGAGAAACACTGGGGGAATAACGGGGGGTGACAAGAGAAACACTGGGGGAATAACGGGGGGTGACAAGAGAAACACTGGGTGAATAACGGGGGGTGACAAGAGGAACACGGGGAATAACGGGGGGAGACAAGAGGAACACTGGGGGAATAACGGGGGGTGACAAGAGAAACACTGGGGGAATAACGGGGGTGACAAGAGGAACACTGGGGGAATAACGGGGGGTGACAAGAGGTACACTGGGGGAATAATGGGGTGTGACAAGAGGAATACTGGGGGAATAACGGGGGGTGACAAGAGAAACACTGGGGGAATAACGGGGGGTGACAAGAGAAACACTGGGGGAATAACGGGGGGTGACAAGAGAAACACTGGGGGAATAACGGGGGGTGACAAGAGAAACACTGGGTGAATAACGGGGGGTGACAAGAGGAACACGGGGAATAACGGGGGGAGACAAGAGGAACACGGGGAATAACTGGGGATGACAAGAGGATCACAGAGGGAATAACTGGGGATGACAAGAGGAACACAGGGGAAATAATGGGGGGGAGACAAGAGGAACACAGGGGAAATAATGGGGGGGTAGACAAGAGGAACACGGGGAATAATAGGGGGAGACAAGAGGAACACAGGGGGAATAATGGGGGGAGACAAGAGGAACACGGGGAATAACAGGGGGAGACAAGAGGAACACGGGGAATAACTGGGGATGACAAGAGGAACACTGGGAAAATAACTGGGGATGACAAGAGGAACACTGGGGGAATAACTGGGAATGACAAGAGGAACATAGAGGGAATAACAGAAGGAACAAAGGGGGAATAATGGGGGGAGACAAGAGGAACACTGGGGTAATAACGGGGGGAGACAAGAGGAACAGTGGGGGAATAACGGGGGAAAACAAGAGGAACACGGGGAATAACAGAAGGAACAAAGGGGAAATAATGGGGAGGACAAGAGGAACACTGGGGGAATAACTGGGGGTGACAAAGGAACACTGGGGGAATAACGGGGGGAGGCAAGCGAAACACTAAGGGAATAACGGGGGGTGACAAGAGAAACACTGGGGGAACAACGGGGGGGTGACAAGGGAAACACTGGGGGAATAACGGGGGTGACAAGAGGAACACGGGGAATAACGGGGGGAGACAAGAGGAACACTGGGGGAATAACGGCGGGTGACAAGAGAAACACTGGGTGAATAACGGGGGGTGACAAGAGGAACACTGGGGGAATAACGGGGGGTGACAAGAGGAACACTGGGGGAAAAACGGGGGGTGACAAGAGGAACACTGGGGGAATAACGGAGGGTGACAAGAGAAACGCTGGGGGAATAACGGGGGGTGACAAGAGAAACACTGGGGGAATAACGGGGGCTGACAAGAGGAACACAGGGAATAACGGGGGGAGACAAGAGGAACACGGAGAATAACTGGGGATGACGAAGAACACAGAGGGAATAACTGGGGATGACAAGAGGAACACAGAGGGAATAGCAGAAGGAACAAAGGGGGAATAATGGGGGGAGACAAGAGGAACACTGGGGGAATAATGGGGGGTTACAAGAGGAACACAGGGGGAATAACAGAAGGAACGAAGGGGAAAGAATGGGAGGGGGGACAAGAGGAACACTGGGGGAATAACGGGGGGTGACAAGAGGAACACAGGGGGAATAACAGAAGGAACAAAGGGGAAATAATGGGGGGAGACAAGAGGAACACTGGGGGAATAACGGGGGGTGACATGAGGAACACTGGGGGAATAACGGGGGGGGTACAAGAGGAACACTTGGGTAATAACGGGGGTGACAAAGGAACACTGAGGGAATAACGGGGGGGTGGCAAGAGGAACACACTGGGGGAATAACGGGTGGTGACAAGAGGAACACTGGGGTAATAACGGGGGGCGACAAGAGGAACACAGGGGGAATAATGGGGGGAGACAAGAGGAACACTGGGAATAATTGGGGGAGACAAGAGGAACACTGGGGGAATATCGGGGGGAGACAAGAGTAACACGGGGAATAACAGAAGGAACAAAGGGGAAATAATGGGGGGGGACATGAGGAACACTGGGGGAATAACGCAGGGGGGACAAAGGAACACTGGGGGAATAACGGGGGGAGACAAGAGAAACACTAGGGGGAATAACGGGGGGTGACAAGAGAAACACTGGGGGAATAACGGGGGGTAACAAGAGAAACACTGGGTGAATAATGGGGGTTGACAAGAGGAACACAGGGGAATAACGGGGGGAGACAAGAGGAACACTCAGGGAATAACGGGGGGTGACAAGAGAAACACTGGGGGAATAACGAGGGTGACAAGAGGAACACTGGGGGAATAACGGGGGGTGACAAGAGGAACACTGGGGGAATAACGGGGGGTGACAAGAGGAACACTGGGGGAATAACGGGGGGTGACAAGAGAAACACTGGGGGAATAACGGGGGGTGACAAGAGAAACACTCGTGGAATAACGGGGGGTGACAAGAGAAACACTGGGGGAATAACGGGGGGTGACAAGAGGAACACGGGGAATAACGGGGGAAGACAAGAGGAACACAGGGAATAACTGGGGATGACAAGAGGAACACAGAGGGAATAACTGGGGATGACAAGAGGAACACAGGGGAAATAATGGGGGGGAGACAAGAGGAACACAGGGGAAATAATGGGGGGGAGACAAGAGGAACACAGGGGGAATAATGGGGGGGAGACAAGAGCAACACAGGGGGAATAATGAGGGGGAGACAAGAGCAACACAGGGGGAATAATGGGGGGAGACAAGAGGAACACAGGGAATAACGGGGGGAGACAAGAGGAACACGGGTAATAACTGGGGATGACAAGAGGAACACAGAGGGAATAACTGGGGATGACAAGAGGAAAACTTGGGGAATAACTGGGGATGACAAGAGGAACACAGAGGGAATAACAGAAGGAACACAGGGGGAATAATGGGGGGAGACAAGAGAAACACTGTGGGAATAATGGGGGGAGACCAGAGGAACACTGGGGGAATAACGGGGGGAGACAAGAGGAACACAGGGGGAATAATGGGGGGAGACAAGAGGAACACTGTGGGAATAATGGGGGGAGACCAGAGGAACACTGGGGGAATAACGGGGGGAGACAAGAGGAACACGGGGAATAACAGAAGGAACAAGGGAAGTAATGGGGGTGGGACATGAGGAACACTAGGGGGGAATAACGGGGGGTGACAAAGGAACACTGGGGGAATAACGGGGGGTGACAAGAGAAACACTGGGGGAATAACGGGGGGTGACAAGAAAAACACGTGGGGAATAACGGGGGGTGACAAGAGAAACACTGGGTGAATAACGGGGGGTGACAAGAGGAACACGGGGAATAACGGGGGGAGACAAGAGGAACACTGGGGGAATAACGGGGGGTGACAAGAGAAACACTGGGGGAATAACGGGGGTGACAAGAGGAACACTGGGGGAATAACGGGGGGTGACAAGAGGAACACTGGGGGAATAACGGGGGGTGACAAGAGAAACACTGGGGGAATAACGGGGGGTGACAAGAGAAACACTGGGGGAATAACGGGGGGTGACAAGAGAAACACTGGGGGAATAACGGGGGGTGACAAGAGGAACACGGGGAATAACGGGGGATGACAAGAGGATCACAGAGGGAATAACTGGGGATGACAAGAGGAACACAGGGGAAATAATGGGGGGGAGTCAAGAGGAACACAGGGGATATAATAGGGGGTAGACAAGAGGAACACAGGGGGAATAATAGGGGGAGACAAGAGGAACACAGGGGGAATAATGGGGGGAGACAAGAGGAACACGGGGAATAACGGGGGGAGACAAGAGGAACACGGGGAGTAACTGGGGATGACAAGAGGAACACTGGGGGAATAACTGGGGATGACAAGAGGAACACTGGGGGAATAACTGGGGATGACAAGAGGAACACATAGGGAATAACAGAAGGAACACTGGGGGAATAACGGGGGGTGACAAGAGAAACACTGGGGGAATAACGGGGGGTGACAAGAGAAACACTCGTGGAATAACGGGGGGTGACAAGAGAAACACTGGGGGAATAACGGGGAGTGACAAGAGGAACACAGGGAATAACGGGGGAAGACAAGAGGAACACGGGGAATAACTGGGGATGACAAGAGGAACACAGAGGGAATAACTGGGGATGACAAGAGGAACACAGGAGAAATAATGGGGGGGAGACAAGAGGAACACAAGGGAAATAATGGGGGGGGGGGGACAAGAGGAACACAGAGGGAATAATGGGGGGAGACAAGAGCAACACAGGGGGAATAATGGGGGGAGACAAGAGGAACACGGGGAATAACGGGGGGAGACAAGAGGAACACGGGTAATAACTGGGAATGACAAGAGGAACACAGAGGGAATAACTGGGGATGACAAGAGGAACACTTGGGGAATGACTGGGGATGACAAGAGGAACACAGAGGGAATAACAGAAGGAACACAGGGGGAATAATGGGGGGAGACAAGAGGAACACTGGGGTAATAACGGGGGGAGACAAGAGGAACACAGGGGGAATAATGGGGGGAGACAAGAGGAACACTGTGGGAATAATGGGGGGAGACAAATGGAACACTGGGGGAATAACGGGGGGAGACGAGAGGAACACGGGGAATAAGAGAAGGAACAAGGGAAATAATGGGTGGGGGACATGAGGAACACTGGGGGGAATAACGGGGGGTGACAAAGGAACACTGGGGGAATAACGGGGGGAGACAAGAGAAACACTGGGGGAATAACGGGGGGTGACAAGAGAAACACTGGGGGAATAACGGGGGGTGACAAGAGAAACACTGGGTGAATAACGGGGGGTGACAAGAGGAACACGGGGAATAACGGGGGGAGACAAGAGGAACACTGGGGGAATAACGGGGGGTGACAAGAGAAACACTGGGGGAATAACGGGGGTGACAAGAGAAACACTGGGGGAATAACGGGGGGTGACAAGAGGTACACTGGGGGAATAATGTGGTGTGACAAGAGGAATACTGGGGGAATAACGGGGGGTGACAAGAGGAACACTGGGGGAATAACTGGGGATGACAAGAGGAACACTGGGGGAATAAATGGGGATGACAAGAGGAACACATAGGGAATAACAGAAGGAACACTGGGGGAATAACGGGGGGTGACAAGAGAAACACTGGGGGAATAATGGGGGGTGACAAGAGAAACACTCGTGGAATAACGGGGGGTGACAAGAGAAACACTGGGGGAATAACGGGGGGTGACAAGAGGAACAAGGGGGAAGACAAGAGGAACACGGGGAATAACTGGGGATGACAAGAGGAACACAGAGGGAATAACTGCGGATGACAAGAGGAACACAGGGGAAATAATGGGGGGGAGACAAGAGGAACATAAGGGAAATAATGGGGGGGGGACAAGAGGAACACAGGGGGAATAATGGGGGGAGACAAGAGCAACACAGGGGGAATAATGGGGGGAGACAAGAGGAACACGGGGAATAACGGGGGGAGACAAGAGGAACATGGGTAATAACTGGGGATGACAAGTGGAACACAGAGGGAATAACAGAAGGAACACAGGGGGAATAATGGGGGGAGACAAGAGGAACACTGGTGTAATAACGGGGGGAGACAAGAGGAACACAGGGGGAATAATGGGGGGAGACAAGAGGAACACGGGGAATAACGGGGGGAGACAAAAGGAACACGGGGAGTAACTGGGGATGACAAGAGGAACACTGGGGGAATAACTGGGGATGACAAGAGGAACACTGGGGGAATAACTGGGGATGACAAGAGGAACACATAGGGAATAACAGAAGGAACACTGGGGGAATAACGGGGGGTGACAAGAGAAACACTGGGGGAATAACGGGGGGTGACAAGAGAAACACTCGTGGAATAACGGGGGGTGACAAGAGAAACACTGGGGGAATAACGGGGAGTGACAAGAGGAACACGGGGAATAACGGGGGAAGACAAGAGGAACACGGGGAATAACTGGGGATGACAAGAGGAACACAGAGGGAATAACTGGGGATGACAAGAGGAACACAGGGGTAATAATGGGGGGGAGACAAGAGGAACACAAGGGTAATATGGGGGGGGACAAGAGGAACACAGAGGGAATAATGGGGGGGAGACAAGAGCAACACAGGGGGAATAATGGGGGGGAGACAAGAGCAACACAGGGGGAATAATTGGGGGAGACAAGAGGAACACGGGGAATAACGGGGGGAGACAAGAGGAACACGGGTAATAACTGGGGTTAACAAGAGGAACACAGAGGGAATAACTGGGGATGACAAGAGGAACACTTGGGGAATAACTGGGGATGACAAGAGGAACACAGAGGGAATAACAGAAGGAACATAGGGGGAATAATGGGGGGAGACAAGAGGAACACTGGGGTAATAACGGGGGGAGACAAGAGGAACACAGGAGGAATAATGGGGGGAGACAAGAGGAATACTGTGGGAATAATGGGGGGAGACAAGAGGAACACTGGGGGAATAACAGGGGAGACAAGAGGAACACGGGGAATAACAGAAGGAACAAGGGAAGTAATGGGGGGGGACATGAGGAACACTGGGGGGGAATAACGGGGGGTGACAAAGGAACACTGGGGGAATAACGGGGGGTGACAAGAGAAACACTGGGGGAATAACGGGGGGTGACAAGAAAAACACGTGGGGAATAACGGGGGGTGACAAGAGAAACACTGGGTGAATAACGGGGGGTGACAAGAGGAACACGGGGAATAACGGAGGGAGACAAGAGGAACACTGGGGGAATAACGGGGGTGACAAGAGAAACACTGGGGGAATAACGGGGGTGACAAGAGGAACACTGGGGGAATAACGGGGGGTGACAAGAGGTACACTGGGGGAATAACGGGGGGTGACAAGAGGAACACTGGGGGAATAACGGGGGGTGACAAGAGAAACACTGGGGGAATAACGGGGGGTGACAAGAGAAACACTGGGGGAATAACGGGGGGTGACATGAGAAACACTGCGGGAATAACTGGGGGTGACAAGAGGAACACGGGGAATAACGGGGGATGACAAGAGGATCACAGAGGGAATAACTGGGGATGACAAGAGGAACACAGGGGAAATAATGGGGGGGAGTCAAGAGGAACACAGGGGAAATAATGGGGGGGTAGACAAGAGGAACACAGGGGGAATAATAGGGGGAGACAAGAGGAACACAGGGGGAATAATGGGGGGAGACAAGAGGAACACGGGGAATAACGGGGGGAGACAAGAGGAACACGGGGAGTAACTGGGGATGACAAGAGGAACACTGGGGGAATAACTGGGGATGACAAGAGGAACACTGGGGGAATAACTGGGGATGACAAGAGGAACACATAGGGAATAACAGAAGGAACACTGGGGGAATAACGGGGGGTGACAAGAGAAACACTGGGGGAATAACGGGGGGTAACAAGAGAAACACTCGTGGAATAACGGGGGGTGACAAGAGAAACACTGGGGGAATAACGGGGAGTGACAAGAGGAACACGGGGAATAATGGGGGAAGACAAGAGGAACACGGGGAATAACTGGGGATGACAAGAGGAACACAGAGGGAATAACTGGGGATGACAAGAGGAACACAGGGGAAATAATGGGGGGGAGACAAGAGGAACACAAGGGAAATAATGGGGGGGGGACAAGAGGAACACAGAGGGAATAATGGGGGGAGACAAGAGCAACTCAGGGGGAATAATGGGGGGAGACAAGAGGAACACGGGGAATAACTGGGAATGACAAGAGGAACACAGAGGGAATAACTGGGGATGACAAGAGGAACACTTGGGGAATAACTGGGGATGACAAGAGGAACACAGAGGGAATAACAGAAGGAACACAGGGGGAATAATGGGGGGAGACAAGAGGAACACTGGGGTAATAACGGGGGGAGACAAGAGGAACACAGGGGGAATAATGGGGGGAGACAAGAGGAACACCGTGGGAATAATGGGGGGAGACAAGAGGAACACTGGGGGAATAACGGGGGGAGACAAGAGGAACACGGGGAATAAGAGAAGGAACAAGGGAAATAATGGGTGGGGGACATGAGGAACACTGGGGGGAATAACGGGGGGTGACAAAGGAACACTGGGGGAATAACGGGGGGAGACAAGAGAAACACTGGGGGAATAACGGGGGGTGACAAGAGAAACACTGGGGGAATAACGGGGGGTGACAAGAGAAACACTGGGTGAATAACGGGGGGTGACAAGAGGAACACGGGGAATAACGGGGAGAGACAAGAGGAACACTGGGGGAATAACGGGGGTGACAAGAGAAACACTGGGGGAATAACGGGGGTGACAAGAGAAACACTGGGGGAATAACGGGGGGTGACAAGAGGTACACTGGGGGAATAATGGGGTGTGACAAGAGGAATACTGGGGGAATAACGGGGGGTGACAAGAGGAATACTGGGGGAATAACGGGGGGTGACAAGAGGAACACTGGGGGAATAACTGGGGATGACAAGAGGAACACTGGGGGAATAAATGGGGATGACAAGAGGAACACATAGGGAATAACAGAAGGAACACTGGGGGAATAACGGGGGGTGACAAGAGAAACACTGGGGGAATAACGGGGGGTGACAAGAGGAACACGGGGAATAACGGGGGAAGACAAGAGGAACACGGGGAATAACTGGGGATGACAAGAGGAACACAGAGGGAATAACTGGGGATGACAAGAGGAACACAGGGGAAATAATGGGGGGGAGACAAGAGGAACACAAGGGAAATAATGGGGGGGGGGACAAGAGGAACACAGGGGGAATAATGGGGGGAGACAAGAGCAACACAGGGGGAATAATGGGGGGAGACAAGAGGAACACGGGGAATAACGGGGGGAGACTAGAGGAACATGGGTAATAACTGGGAATGACAAAAGGAACACAGAGGGAATAACTGGGGATGACAAGAGGAACACTTGGGGAATAACTGGGGATGACAAGAGGAACACAGAGGGAATAACAGAAGGAACACAGGGGGAATAATGGGGGGAGACAAGAGGAACACTGGGGTAATAACGGGGGTAGACAAGAGGAACACAGGGGGAATAATGGGGGGAGACAAGAGGAACACGGGGAATAACGGGGGGAGACAAGAGGAACACGGGGAGTAACTGGGGATGACAAGAGGAACACTGGGGGAATAACTGGGGATGACAAGAGGAACACTGGGGGAATAACTGGGGATGACAAGAGGAACACATAGGGAATAACAGAAGGAACACTGGGGGAATAACGGGGGGTGAGAAGAGAAACACTGGGGGAATAACGGGGGGTGACAAGAGAAACACTCGTGGAATAACGGGGGGTGACAAGAGAAACACTGGCGGAATAACGGGGAGTGACAAGAGGAACACGAGGAATAACGGGGGAAGACAAGAGGAACACGGGGAATAACTGGGGATGACAAGAGGAACACAGAGGGAATAACTGGGGATGACAAGAGGAACACAGGGGAAATAATGGGGGGGAGACAAGAGGAACACAAGGGAAATAATGGGGGGGGACGACAAGAGGAACACAGAGGGAATAATGGGGGGAGACAAGAGCAACACAGGGGGAATAATGGGGGGAGACAAGAGGAACACGGGGAATAACGGGGGGAGACAAGAGGAACACGGGTAATAACTGGGAATGACAAGAGGAACACAGAGGGAATAACTGGGGATGACAAGAGGAACACTTGGGGAATAACTGGGGATGACAAGAGGAACACAGAGGGAATAACAGTAGGAACACAGGGGGAATAATGGGGGGAGACAAGAGGAACACTGGGGTAATAACGGGGGGAGACAAGAGGAACACAGGGGGAATAATGGGGGGAGACAAGAGGAACACTGTGGGAATAATGGGGGGAGACAAATGGAACACTAGGGGAATAACGGGGGGAGACAAGAGGAACACGGGGAATAAGAGAAGGAACAAGGGAAATAATGGGTGGGGGACATGAGGAACACTGGGGGGAATAGCGGGGGGTGACAAAGGAACACTGGGGGAATAACGGGGGAGACAAGAGAAACACTGGGGGAATAACGGGGGGTGACAAGAGAAACACTGGGGGAATAACGGGGGGTGACAAGAGAAACACTGGGTGAATAACGGGGGGTGACAAGAGGAACACGGGGAATAACGGGAGGAGACAAGAGGAACACTGGGGGAATAACGGGGGGTGACAAGAGAAACACTGGGGGAATAACGGGGGTGACAAGAGAAACACTGGGGGAATAACGGGGGGTGACAAGAGGTACACTGGGGTAATAATGGGGTGTGACAAGAGGAATACATGGGGAATAACGGGGGGTGACAAGAGGAACACTGGGGGAATAACTGGGGATGACAAGAGGAACACTGGGGGAATAAATGGGGATGACAAGAGGAACACATAGGGAATAACAGAAGGAACACTGGGGGAATAACGGGGGGTGACAAGAGAAACACTGGGGGAATAATGGGGGGTGACAAGAGAAACACTCGTGGAATAACGGGGGGTGACAAGAGAAACACTGGGGTAATAACGGGGGGTGACAAGAGGAACACGGGGAATAACGGGGGAAGACAAGAGGAACACGGGGAATAACTGGGGATGACAAGAGGAACACAGAGGGAATAACTGGGGATGACAAGAGGAACACAGGGGAAATAATGGGGGGGAGACAAGAGGAACACAAGGGAAATAATGGGGGGGACAAGAGGAACACAGGGGGAATAATGGGGGGAGACAAGAGCAACACAGGGGGATGAAATGGGGGGAGACAAGAGGAACACGGGGAATAACGGGGGGAGACAAGAGGAACATGGGTAATAACTGGGAATGACAAGAGGAACACAGAGGGAATAACTGGGGATAACAAGAGGAACACTTGGGGAATAACTGGGGATGACAAGAGGAACACAGAGGGAATAACAGAAGGAACACAGGGGGAATAATGGGGGGAGACAAGAGGAACACTGGGGTAATAACGGGGGGAGACAAGAGGAACACAGGGGGAATAATGGGGGGAGACAAGAGGAACACGGGGAATAACGGGGGGGAGACAAGAGGAACACGGGGAGTAACTGGGGATGACAAGAGGAACACTGGGGGAATAACTGGGTATGACAAGAGGAACACAGGGGAAATAATGGTGGGTAGACAAGAGGAACACAAGGGAAATAATGGGGGGGGGGAGAAGAGGAACACAGAGGGAATAATGGGGGGAGACAAGAGCAACACAGGGGGAATAATGGGGGGAGACAAGAGGAACACGGGGAATAACGGGGGGAGACAAGAGGAACACGGGTAATAACTGGGAATGACAAGAGGAACACAGAGGGAATAACTGGGGATGACAAGAGGAACACTTGGGGAATAACTGGGGATGACAAGAGGAACACAAAGGGAATAACAGAAGGAACACAGGGGGAATACTGGGGGGAGACAAGAGGAACACTGGGGTAATAACGGGGGGAGACAAGAGGAACACAGGGGGAATAATGGGGGGAGACAAGAGGAACACTGTGGGAATAATGGGGGGAGACAAATGGAACACTGGGGGAATAACGGGGGGAGACAAGAGGAACACGGGGAATAAGAGAAGGAACAAGGGAAATAATGGGTGGGGGACATGAGGAACACTGGGGGGAATAACGGGGGGTGACAAAGGAACACTGGGGGAATAACGGGGGGAGACAAGAAAAACACTGGGGGAATAACGGGGGGTGACAAGAGAAACACTGGGGGAATAACGGGGAGAGACAAGAGCAACACAGGGGGAATAATGGGGGGAGACAAGAGGAACACGGGGAATAACGGGGGGAGACAAGAGGAACATGGGTAATAACTGGGAATGACAAGAGGAACACAGAGGGAATAACTGGGGATGACAAGTAGAACACTTGGGGAATAACTGGGGATGACAAGAGGAACACAGAGGGAATAACAGAAGGAACACAGGGGGAATAATGGGGGGAGACAAGAGGAACACTGGGGTAATAACGGGGGGAGACAAGAGGAACTCAGGGGGAATAATGGGGGGAGACAAGAGGAACACGGGGAATAACGGGGGGAGACAAGAGGAACACGGGGAGTAACTGGGGATGACAAGAGGAACACTGGGGGAATAACTGGGGATGACAAGAGGAACACTGGGGGAATAACTGGGGATGACAAGAGGAACACATAGGGAATAACAGAAGGAACACTGGGGGAATAACGGGGGGTGACAAGAGAAACACTGGGGGAATAACGGGGGGTGACAAGAGAAACACTCGTGGAATAACGGGGGGTGACAAGAGAAACACTGGGGGAATAACGGGGAGTGACAAGAGGAACACGGGGAATAACGGGGGAAGACAAGAGGAACACGGGGAATAACTGGGGATGACAAGAGGAACACAGAGGGAATAACTGGGGATGACAAGTGGAACACAGGGGAAATAATGGGGGGGAGACAAGAGGAACACAAGGGAAATAATGGGGGGGGACAAGAGGAACACAGGTGGAATAATGGGGGGGAGACAAGAGCAACACAGGGGGAATAAGGGGGGGAGACAAGAGCAACACAGGGGGAATAATGGGGGGAGACAAGAGGAACACGGGGAATAACGGGGGGAGACAAGAGGAACACGGGTAATAACTGGGGATGACAAGAGGAACACAGAGGGAATAACTGGGGATGACAAGAGGAACACTTGGGGAATAACTGGGGATGACAAGAGGAACACAGAGGGAATAACAGAAGGAACACAGGGGGAATAATGGGGGGAGACAAGAGGAACACTGGGGTAATAACGGGGGGAGACAAGAGGAACACAGGGAGAATAATGGGGGGAGACAAGAGGAACACTGTGGGAATAATGGGGGGAGACAAGAGGAACACTGGGGGAATAACGGGGGGAGACAAGAGGAACACGGGGAATAACAGAAGGAACAAGGGAAGTAATGGGGGGGACATGAGGAACACTGGGGGGGAATAACGGGGGGTGACAAAGGAACACTGGGGGAATAACGGGGGGTGACAAGAGAAACACTGGGGGAATAACGGGGGGTGACAAGAAAAACACGTGGGGAATAACGGGGGGTGACAAGAGAAACACTGGGTGAATAACGGGGGGTGACAAGAGGAACACGGGGAATAACGGGGGGAGACAAGAGGAACACTGGGGGAATAACGGGGGGTGACAAGAGAAACACTGGGGGAATAACGGTGGTGACAAGAGGAACACTGAGGGAATAACGGGGGGTGACAAGAGGTACACTGGGGGAATAACGGGGGGTGACAAGAGGAACACTGGTGGAATAACGGGGGGTGACAAGAGAAACACTGGGGGAATAACGGGGGGTGACAAGAGAAACACTGGGGGAATAACGGGGGGTGACAAGAGAAACACTGGGGGAATAACTGGGGGTGACAAGAGGTACACGGGGAATAACGGGGGATGACAAGAGGATCACAGAGGGAATAACTGGGGATGACAAGAGGAACACAGGGGAAATAATAGGGGGAGACAAGAGGAACACAGGGGGAATAATGGGGGGAGACAAGAGGAACACGGGGAGTAACTGGGGATGACAAGAGGAACACTGGGGGAATAACTGGGGATGACAAGAGGAACACATAGGGAATAACAGAAGGAACACTGGGGGAATAACTGGGGGTGACTAGAGAAACACTGGGGGAATAACGGGGGGTGACAAGAGAAACACTCGTGGAATAACGGGGGGTGACAAGAGAAACACTGGGGGAATAACGGGGAGTGACAAGAGGAACACGGGGAATAATGGGGGAAGACAAGAGGAACACGGGGAATAACTGGGGATGACAAGAGGAACACAGAGGGAATAACTGGGGATGACAAGAGGAACACAGGGGAAATAATGGGGGGGAGACAAGAGGAACACAAGGGAAATAATGGGGGGGGGGACAAGAGGAACACAGAGGGAATAATGGGGGGAGACAAGAGCAACACAGGGGGAATAATGGGGGGAGACAAGAGGAACACGGGGAATAACGGGGGGAGACAAGAGGAACACGGGGAGTAACTGGGGATGACAAGAGGAACACTGGGGGAATAACTGGGGATGACAAGAGGAACACTGGGGGAATAACTGGGGATGACAAGAGGAACACATAGGGAATAACAGAAGGAACACTGGGGGAATAACGGGGGGTGACAAGAGAAACACTGGGGGAATAACGGGGGGTGACAAAAGAAACACTCGTGGAATAACGGGGGGTGACAAGAGAAACACTGGGGGAATAACGGGGAGTGACAAGAGGAACACGGGGAATAACGGGGGAAGACAAGAGGAACACGGGGAATAACTGGGGATGACAAGAGGAACACAGAGGGAATAACTGGGGATGACAAGAGGAACACAGGGGAAATAATGGGGGGGAGACAAGAGGAACACAAGGGAAATAATGGGGGGGGGACAAGAGGAACACAGGTGGAATAATGGGGGGGAGACAAGAGCAACACAGGGGGAATAATGGGGGGGAGACAAGAGCAACACAGGGGGAATAATGGGGGGAGACAAGAGGAACACGGGGAATAACGGGGGGAGACAAGAGGAACACGGGTAATAACTGGGGATGACAAGAGGAACACAGAGGGAATAACTGGGGATGACAAGAGGAACACTTGGGGAATAACTGGGGATGACAAGAGGAACACAGAGGGAATAACAGAAGGAACACAGGGGGAATAATGGGGGGAGACAAGAGGAACACTGGGGTAATAACGGGGGGAGACAAGAGGAACACAGGGGGAATAATGGGGGGAGACAAGAGGAACACTGTGGGAATAATGGGGGGAGACAAGAGGAACACTGGGGGAATAACGGGGGGAGACAAGAGGAACACGGGGAATAACAGAAGGAACAAGGGAAGTAATGGGGGGGACATGAGGAACACTGGGGGGGAATAACGGGGGGTGACAAAGGAACACTGGGGGAATAATGGGGGGTGACAAGAGAAACACTGGGGGAATAACGGGGGGTGACAAGAAAAACACGTGGGGAATAACGGGGGGTGACAAGAGAAACACTGGGTGAATAACGGGGGGTGACAAGAGGAACACGGGGAATAACGGGGGGAGAAAAGAGGAACACTGGGGGAATAACGGGGGTGACAAGAGGAACACTGAGGGAATAACGGGGGGTGACAAGAGGTACACTGGGGGAATACGGGGGGTGACAAGAGGAACACTGGGGGAATAACGGGGGGTGACAAGAGAAACACTGGGGGAATAACGGGGGGTGACAAGAGAAACACTGGGGGAATAACGGGGGGTGACAAGAGAAACACTGGGGGAATAACTGGGGGTGACAAGAGGAACACGGGGAATAACGGGGGATGACAAGAGGATCACAGAGGGAATAACTGGGGATGACAAGAGGAACACAGGGGAAATAATGGGGGGGAGTCAAGAGGAACACAGGGGAAATAATGGGGGGTAGACAAGAGGAACACAGGGGGAATAATAGGGGGAGACAAGAGGAACACAGGGGGAATAATGGGGGGAGACAAGAGGAACACGGGGAATAACAGAAGGAACAAGGGAAATAATGGGTGGGGGACTTGAGGAACACTGGGGGGAATAACGGGGGGTAACAAAGGAACACTGGGGGAATAACGGGGGGAGACAAGAGAAACACTGGGGGAATAACGGGGGGTGACAAGAGAAACACTGGGGGAATAACGGGGGGTGACAAGAGAAACACTGGGTGAATAACGGGGGGTGACAAGAGGAACACGGGGAATAACGGGGGGAGACAAGAGGAACACTGGGGGAATAACGGGGGGTGACAAGAGAAACACTGGGGGAATAACGGGGGTGACAAGAGGAACACTGGGGGAATAACGGGGGGTGACAAGAGGTACACTGGGGGAATAATGGGGTGTGACAAGAGGAATACTGGGGGAATAACGGGGGGTGACAAGAGAAACACTGGGGGAATAACGGGGGGTGACAAGAGAAACACTGGGGGAATAACGGGGGGTGACAAGAGAAACACTGGGGGAATAACGGGGGGTGACAAGAGAAACACTGGGTGAATAACGGGGGGTGACAAGAGGAACACGGGGAATAACGGGGGGAGACAAGAGGAACACGGGGAATAACTGGGGATGACAAGAGGATCACAGAGGGAATAACTGGGGATGACAAGAGGAACACAGGGGAAATAATGGGGGGGAGACAAGAGGAACACAGGGGAAATAATGGGGGGGTAGACAAGAGGAACACGGGGAATAATAGGGGGAGACAAGAGGAACACAGGGGGAATAATGGGGGGAGACAAGAGGAACACGGGGAATAACAGGTGGAGACAAGAGGAACACGGGGAATAACTGGGGATGACAAGAGGAACACTGGGAAAATAACTGGGGATGACAAGAGGAACACTGGGGGAATAACTGGGAATGACAAGAGGAACATAGAGGGAATAACAGAAGGAACAAAGGGGGAATAATGGGGGGAGACAAGAGGAACACTGGGGTAATAACGGGGGGAGACAAGAGGAACAGTGGGGGAATAACGGGGGAAAACAAGAGGAACACGGGGAATAACAGAAGGAACAAAGGGGAAATAATGGGGAGGACAAGAGGAACACTGGGGGAATAACTGGGGGTGACAAAGGAACACTGGGGGAATAACGGGGGGAGGCAAGCGAAACACTAAGGGAATAACGGGGGGTGACAAGAGAAACACTGGGGGAACAACGGGGGGGTGACAAGGGAAACACTGGGGGAATAACGGGGGTGACAAGAGGAACACGGGGAATAACGGGGGGAGACAAGAGGAACACTGGGGGAATAACGGCGGGTGACAAGAGAAACACTGGGTGAATAACGGGGGGTGACAAGAGGAACACTGGGGGAATAACGGGGGGTGACAAGAGGAACACTGGGGGAAAAACGGGGGGTGACAAGAGGAACACTGGGGGAATAACGGAGGGTGACAAGAGAAACGCTGGGGGAATAACGGGGGGTGACAAGAGAAACACTGGGGGAATAACGGGGGCTGACAAGAGGAACACAGGGAATAACGGGGGGAGACAAGAGGAACACGGAGAATAACTGGGGATGACGAAGAACACAGAGGGAATAACTGGGGATGACAAGAGGAACACAGAGGGAATAGCAGAAGGAACAAAGGGGGAATAATGGGGGGAGACAAGAGGAACACTGGGGGAATAATGGGGGGTTACAAGAGGAACACAGGGGGAATAACAGAAGGAACGAAGGGGAAAGAATGGGAGGGGGGACAAGAGGAACACTGGGGGAATAACGGGGGGTGACAAGAGGAACACAGGGGGAATAACAGAAGGAACAAAGGGGAAATAATGGGGGGAGACAAGAGGAACACTGGGGGAATAACGGGGGGTGACATGAGGAACACTGGGGGAATAACGGGGGGGGGTACAAGAGGAACACTTGGGTAATAACGGGGGTGACAAAGGAACACTGAGGGAATAACGGGGGGGGTGGCAAGAGGAACACACTGGGGGAATAACGGGTGGTGACAAGAGGAACACTGGGGTAATAACGGGGGGCGACAAGAGGAACACAGGGGGAATAATGGGGGGAGACAAGAGGAACACTGGGAATAATTGGGGGAGACAAGAGGAACACTGGGGGAATATCGGGGGGAGACAAGAGTAACACGGGGAATAACAGAAGGAACAAAGGGGAAATAATGGGGGGGGACATGAGGAACACTGGGGGAATAACGCGGGGGGGACAAAGGAACACTGGGGGAATAACGGGGGGAGACAAGAGAAACACTAGGGGGAATAACGGGGGGTGACAAGAGAAACACTGGGGGAATAACGGGGGGTAACAAGAGAAACACTGGGTGAATAATGGGGGTTGACAAGAGGAACACAGGGGAATAACGGGGGGAGACAAGAGGAACACTCAGGGAATAACGGGGGGTGACAAGAGAAACACTGGGGGAATAACGAGGGTGACAAGAGGAACACTGGGGGAATAACGGGGGGTGACAAGAGGAACACTGGGGGAATAACGGGGGGTGACAAGAGGAACACTGGGGGAATAACGGGGGGTGACAAGAGAAACACTGGGGGAATAACGGGGGGTGACAAGAGAAACACTCGTGGAATAACGGGGGGTGACAAGAGAAACACTGGGGGAATAACGGGGGGTGACAAGAGGAACACGGGGAATAACGGGGGAAGACAAGAGGAACACAGGGAATAACTGGGGATGACAAGAGGAACACAGAGGGAATAACTGGGGATGACAAGAGGAACACAGGGGAAATAATGGGGGGGGAGACAAGAGGAACACAGGGGAAATAATGGGGGGGAGACAAGAGGAACACAGGGGGAATAATGGGGGGGAGACAAGAGCAACACAGGGGGAATAATGAGGGGGAGACAAGAGCAACACAGGGGGAATAATGGGGGGAGACAAGAGGAACACAGGGAATAACGGGGGGAGACAAGAGGAACACGGGTAATAACTGGGGATGACAAGAGGAACACAGAGGGAATAACTGGGGATGACAAGAGGAAAACTTGGGGAATAACTGGGGATGACAAGAGGAACACAGAGGGAATAACAGAAGGAACACAGGGGGAATAATGGGGGGAGACAAGAGAAACACTGTGGGAATAATGGGGGGAGACCAGAGGAACACTGGGGGAATAACGGGGGGAGACAAGAGGAACACAGGGGGAATAATGGGGGAGACAAGAGGAACACTGTGGGAATAATGGGGGGAGACCAGAGGAACACTGGGGGAATAACGGGGGGGAGACAAGAGGAACACGGGGAATAACAGAAGGAACAAGGGAAGTAATGGGGGTGGGACATGAGGAACACTAGGGGGGAATAACGGGGGGTGACAAAGGAACACTGGGGGAATAACGGGGGGTGACAAGAGAAACACTGGGGGAATAACGGGGGGTGACAAGAAAAACACGTGGGGAATAACGGGGGGTGACAAGAGAAACACTGGGGTGAATAACGGGGGGTGACAAGAGGAACACGGGGAATAACGGGGGGAGACAAGAGGAACACTGGGGGAATAACGGGGGGTGACAAGAGAAACACTGGGGGAATAACGGGGGTGACAAGAGGAACACTGGGGGAATAACGGGGGGTGACAAGAGGAACACTGGGGGAATAACGGGGGGTGACAAGAGAAACACTGGGGGGAATAACGGGGGGGTGACAAGAGAAACACTGGGGGAATAACGGGGGGGTGACAAGAGAAACACTGGGGGAATAACGGGGGGTGACAAGAGGAACACGGGAATAACGGGGGATGACAAGAGGATCACAGAGGGAATAACTGGGGATGACAAGAGGAACACAGGGGAAATAATGGGGGGGAGTCAAGAGGAACACAGGGGATATAATAGGGGGTAGACAAGAGGAACACAGGGGGAATAATAGGGGGAGACAAGAGGAACACAGGGGGAATAATGGGGGGAGACAAGAGGAACACGGGGAATAACGGGGGGAGACAAGAGGAACACGGGGAGTAACTGGGGATGACAAGAGGAACACTGGGGGAATAACTGGGGATGACAAGAGGAACACTGGGGGAATAACTGGGGATGACAAGAGGAACACATAGGGAATAACAGAAGGAACACTGGGGGAATAACGGGGGGTGACAAGAGAAACACTGGGGGAATAACGGGGGGTGACAAGAGAAACACTCGTGGAATAACGGGGGGTGACAAGAGAAACACTGGGGGAATAACGGGGAGTGACAAGAGGAACACAGGGAATAACGGGGGGAAGACAAGAGGAACACGGGGAATAACTGGGGATGACAAGAGGAACACAGAGGGAATAACTGGGGATGACAAGAGGAACACAGGAGAAATAATGGGGGGGAGACAAGAGGAACACAAGGGAAATAATGGGGGGGGGGGACAAGAGGAACACAGAGGGAATAATGGGGGGAGACAAGAGCAACACAGGGGGAATAATGGGGGGAGACAAGAGGAACACGGGGAATAACGGGGGGAGACAAGAGGAACACGGGTAATAACTGGGAATGACAAGAGGAACACAGAGGGAATAACTGGGGATGACAAGAGGAACACTTGGGGAATGACTGGGGATGACAAGAGGAACACAGAGGGAATAACAGAAGGAACACAGGGGGAATAATGGGGGGAGACAAGAGGAACACTGGGGTAATAACGGGGGGAGACAAGAGGAACACAGGGGGAATAATGGGGGGAGACAAGAGGAACACTGTGGGAATAATGGGGGGAGACAAATGGAACACTGGGGGAATAACGGGGGGAGACGAGAGGAACACGGGGAATAAGAGAAGGAACAAGGGAAATAATGGGTGGGGGACATGAGGAACACTGGGGGGAATAACGGGGGGTGACAAAGGAACACTGGGGGAATAACGGGGGGAGACAAGAGAAACACTGGGGGAATAACGGGGGGTGACAAGAGAAACACTGGGGGAATAACGGGGGGTGACAAGAGAAACACTGGGTGAATAACGGGGGGTGACAAGAGGAACACGGGGAATAACGGGGGGAGACAAGAGGAACACTGGGGGAATAACGGGGGGTGACAAGAGAAACACTGGGGGAATAACGGGGGTGACAAGAGAAACACTGGGGGAATAACGGGGGGTGACAAGAGGTACACTGGGGGAATAATGTGGTGTGACAAGAGGAATACTGGGGAATAACGGGGGGTGACAAGAGGAACACTGGGGGAATAACTGGGGATGACAAGAGGAACACTGGGGGAATAAATGGGGATGACAAGAGGAACACATAGGGAATAACAGAAGGAACACTGGGGGAATAACGGGGGGTGACAAGAGAAACACTGGGGGAATAATGGGGGGTGACAAGAGAAACACTCGTGGAATAACGGGGGGTGACAAGAGAAACACTGGGGGAATAACGGGGGGTGACAAGAGGAACAAGGGGGAAGACAAGAGGAACACGGGGAATAACTGGGGATGACAAGAGGAACACAGAGGGAATAACTGCGGATGACAAGAGGAACACAGGGGAAATAATGGGGGGGGAGACAAGAGGAACATAAGGGAAATAATGGGGGGGGGACAAGAGGAACACAGGGGGAATAATGGGGGGAGACAAGAGCAACACAGGGGGAATAATGGGGGGAGACAAGAGGAACACGGGGAATAACGGGGGGAGACAAGAGGAACATGGGTAATAACTGGGGATGACAAGTGGAACACAGAGGGAATAACAGAAGGAACACAGGGGGAATAATGGGGGGAGACAAGAGGAACACTGGTGTAATAACGGGGGGAGACAAGAGGAACACAGGGGGAATAATGGGGGGAGACAAGAGGAACACGGGGAATAACGGGGGGAGACAAAAGGAACACGGGGAGTAACTGGGGATGACAAGAGGAACACTGGGGGAATAACTGGGGATGACAAGAGGAACACTGGGGGAATAACTGGGGATGACAAGAGGAACACATAGGGAATAACAGAAGGAACACTGGGGGAATAACGGGGGGTGACAAGAGAAACACTGGGGGAATAACGGGGGGTGACAAGAGAAACACTCGTGGAATAACGGGGGGTGACAAGAGAAACACTGGGGGAATAACGGGGAGTGACAAGAGGAACACGGGGAATAACGGGGGAAGACAAGAGGAACACGGGGAATAACTGGGGATGACAAGAGGAACACAGAGGGAATAACTGGGGATGACAAGAGGAACACAGGGGTAATAATGGGGGGGAGACAAGAGGAACACAAGGGTAATATGGGGGGGGACAAGAGGAACACAGAGGGAATAATGGGGGGGAGACAAGAGCAACACAGGGGGAATAATGGGGGGGAGACAAGAGCAACACAGGGGGAATAATTGGGGGAGACAAGAGGAACACGGGGAATAA